>NC_047659.1:29297670-29512670 GCF_011762505.2 Arvicanthis niloticus | reverse complement strand
TGGACACCAACTGCTTCTTGCATGGTTTCCTCCCCAGTGAAAGTCTCTTGTTCTTAACCATTTCACAGAACAGTCTCATGGTGGCAACTATCACTGTTGTGTGCTCTCCAATGTTAGTCCCAGACTCTCTTTCCTTATTGTCTTATCATGGGGCAGATAAAACCATTTTCATGAGCATTCTGAAATGACGTATGTACTTCTTACTACCTTCAGCACAGCAGAATAATGCTTATTCCAAGGGCATGGTTGAGGTGCCAATCATTTTCAGGACTCTATTTTTGGCATCATCATTAACTTGTTTTTTTGTTTGTTTGGTTTTGGGGAGGGGGTTGTTTGTTTTTTATTTGAAATTGGTGGGATTCAGCTATATAGAAATAAATGGATAAAAGTATGAATATGTGTGTTTTCATGTTTGCCTCCTCTCTCTCTTTCAGCTTTTGTGGTTGTTTTCAAGACATGGTTTCTCTGTGTAGCCCTGGGTGTCCTGGAACTTGCTTTGTAGACTAAGCTGGTCTTGATCTACCTGCCTCTGCCTCCCGAGTGCTGGGATCAAAGGAGCGCACTATGACCCCATGGCTTTATCTTTCTCTCTTTAAATTAGGAAAGATCCAAAGATTTGACAGTCGCTACTACATATGAGGAAAGCTACTTCTGCCTTAAGTGGAGTTTTCAGTAAAACCTACAGTAAGAAAAATGATGGATTTTCTTATAATCTGCAGGAAATGTTTGATGTTATATTAGACGAGAATCAACTTGAGGATGCCTGTGAACATCTGGGAGAGTACCTGGAGGCGTACTGGCGGGCCACCCACACAAGCAGCAGCACCCCCATGACCCCACTACTGGGGAGGAACGTGGGCTCCACGGCCCTCTCCCCATACCCCACAGCTATCTCTGGGTTACAGGTACTATTTTTTTTTTTCCTTATTGGCTTATAACTTTTGCAACCTAATTTTCAGGATCCAGTAGAGAATTAATTAAGATGAAGACTCCAGTTGTTGTTAATCTGAAGAAGCAAGAGAGGAAGACATTGAATTAAAAAAAAAAATACAGGGAGCTAGAGAGATGGCTCAGCAGTTAAGAACATTTTCCGTTCTGGTTGAAGAGACTGGGTTATGCCCTAGCAACCACGTGGTCGCTCACAACCCTGTGTAACTCCATTCTGAGGAGAGCTGACCTCTATGGGTGCCAGGCACACATGTGGTGCACAGACATACATGCAGGCAAAATATTTATACTTATAAAATAAATAAAACTTAATTTTGTTTTAATTAAAGGAGAAAACTAAACCTTACACTGATCCTGACCTGTTATTGAGAAAGCCTGCCCTTCCCATAAGTTTCTCTTTCTGAAGAATTTTGCTATGAAGGGATAATGAATTTCAATTAGGTTTCTAAGGACTCTGAAATCTCTGCTAGACTTAACAGTCAGCTTGTTCTCACTGTGTGGTACCACGGACAGCACTTCAGTACAGAGAGGGCTCTAGGCTGCCTTTAACTGTTCTTGTTCCGCAGGCGGCTGAACCTGCCCTCCCCCTGTACAAACAGAATGAATTCGTAGATTTGGAAATGATGACAGTTCCTGAGTTTCTGGAGGCATCTAGGGGCCTACCATCATCAGTGTAGGGAGTTTGGAGCTAAGCACAAAGAATGTCAGAGCTCTTTTCTGTCGCTCGGCTGGTGCAGTCACTAGGAGTTGGATGCCAGAGGCACGGTGATACAAATTGAGTCCTGCCTTTCTGCAGTAATAATCATTCACCATTTATCAAACAGCTGGAATGGATCCAAACTCCAAGCTGAGAAACATACAGTCAAGTGAGCCTCTTGGCAACGTGACTGGTTTTGTTTTAATGGGTTATAATGATAGTCATAATCGAAGATTTCGCAAAGTTAACTCTAAGCTAAATGGCACTCTCTGAAATATTATTATAACTACATTACCCCACTGCAGACGGCACCTTTGTCAGCAGAGAACCTGCCAAAGAAATGAATTTCCTCTGACACTAGAAATGAATACAGGAAACAGACGAGGGTAACGCTCTGCACGTCTGTATGCACCAGCACTGTTCCTTGTCTTGTCTGCCTTCTGGTACGCCCTCCAAGAGCAGCATATTCCCATTGCCTATGGTGACTCTTTTGGATATAAAGGGAAGGGGTGGATGACCCAGTAAACTTTGTAGTGCTGGAGGATCTCATGGTGTATTTTGTTTATAACACATAACCCTATGACTGTGCACAGACAGTAGCTCTCCCTGATGACCGCATTTGGTGACCTTTATTCTGTGGCCTACTTCTCCTGGTAACCAAAGGTGTTTGATGGCATGATCTGTGACCCACTAAATAAGTTCCAAGCTGTGGGAAGCTGATGTACTTTGGGGAAGAGGTACCTGAGCCCTTGGTTGCATCATGTTCCTGCTCCATAATCTATGTGACCTATCTAAGCTGGTAGACACAAACAGACAGGTGCTCCTTGAGAAAAAAAGGTCAGATAATACATTCTGGGCCATCAAGTAACTGCCTTAAGATGTTCATCTCAATTAATAATATTAAAGAACTTGGCTTATATCTGAAGATTGAGTTTCATATCTGTATCAAACACAGAAACAAATGGATTATTTAATTGATAGTACAGATAGTAATTTCATTCATTTTTTTTCAGAGCTATAAGGAATATTGATCTAGGGTAAGATGAAGTAAATATATAGTGAGTGATTTTTGGAGGAGAAATACTTTTATGAATTCATGAAAGGAATCAAATAATAGATCTTATTCTAAATTTTATTTCCTAATGATAAAACAATCCTCTTTTTTTCCAATGGAGAGAATTATTAAGCCTATCTAAATAGATTAAGTTCTATTTAAGAGTTCACTTTCAGTTCTTGTGTTTCAGTAGAAAACAGGGTCATTCAATATCATATACTTACATTCATAAACTATCAGTAATAAAGCATGTATGTATGTTGCATCCCAAAGAAGACAACCAGGTATTCCAAGCAGTACATTTGTGAATCAAAATGCTTTATTAGGTCAGACAGCAGCTTGTTGTACAGCCCGTTATTGCGCATGCGTTCAAATGTTCAGCTGAATGAAGCTGACCTTCTCTAACCAGTGAACTGTCTGATATTTTTAGAGCCAGCGAATGAGGCACAGCAACCATTCTACAGAGAATTCTCCAATTGAAAGACGAAGCCTAATGACCTCTGATGAGAATTATCACAATGAGAGGGCCCGCAAGAGTAGGAACCGCTTGTCTTCCAGCTCCCAGCACAGCCGAGATCACTACCCCCTGGTGGAGGAAGATTACCCTGACTCATACCAGGACACTTACAAACCTCATAGGAACCGAGGCTCGCCTGGGGGATGCAGCCATGACTCCCGACATAGGCTTTGAGGCTGCCAAAACAAAAACAAACAAACAAAAATCATCTGTTGACAATTTGCCATAGTACTGCTAAGATAAACCAGTCATCTTAATTTGGCAAGCACGGCACAGTATCTGCTGTGTGGGTGGGCTGCTGTCATTTGATCCTAGGGGCAAGAATTAAATAGAGGTACATTATGCCCTTGAATCTAGATGGGTATTAGATGCCCAATCATATAGGTATTTTTAAGTGCTACATTTACATGATAACAGTACCTTTTGTTTTCTTCATAGATTTTAGACACATCAATTTGTAATTTAGGGTACTTATCAAGGCACATATAAAATAATTTCCCGTGTAGGAAATTCCAAGTGACCAGTTCCAGTTGGAACCAATTTATAAACCAATTCCTGTTGGAATTTGGGTGAATTGACTGGAAAGTCTACTTGAGCATGTTGAAATCAGTTGAAAAATCAGAAAAAAAAAATACCCAATAAGGAAATCAATATACTAATAGAAACCAAACCCAGCTATGGTATTTATTTGCTGGGAGCTAAATTTACAATTCAAGTTGGAATGTATAAACATTTTAATAATATGGTAATGTTGCCAGAATGGCTTTTCAAACTTACCAAATACATTGATAGTGCCAAAAAAAAAATCTCAGAAATCTTAATGCGGAAATTATATAATCGCCTCAGATTTTAATATTTTTATTTTTCCTGATACAGCTGTTGTATTCAAAGTGTTTTGCCTTCTGTTCAGTCAGTACTGTTAGCCAGTTTGAAGTTGACAAAATCCAGGGGATATCTGAGAGTAGTCAAGAGAAGCCCAAGCATGGCCAGTTCCAGAGAACGGAGAATGAGGTGTTGTTTCTTCTGTAGTAAGTCTGCACACAACTACACACATCTGGAGATCTGGAGTCAGATAGCATATCTGTGGCCAGACCTTTCTGGGTACAATGGTGATTGGCTCGGGATGGGAAGTCATCCATCCTGCTGTACACTGACACCGGCTTAGGAGTTCTGTCAGCATGGCTGAGTGTCTTTCCCTTACTTCAGCCGGTCTCTGTTTTTAATATAATGAATGTTTTGGCCCTACATCGCACTTCTTTTAATTTTCATTGGCATAATTAAATTAGGTACTGAAAGTTACGTTTTCACAAAATAATTAGGAAAAGTTCAAACACTGAATTAAAATCTTGCAGAAAAAAAAAACCCTCACAGATTCAGAATATATTTGTTCACTAAAAGCAAGGCAATTTTAATGCATGCCATTAGAGAGAGTTTGGGGGCTGGTCGGTTTCATTGCTAGTGAACAGCCTTTAGATTTCCAATGAGTGTATTTATGAGATTGGTGACCTATGTCCTTTATTATTAAAGAAGGCCTTATTCCAAGAAATTATTGAAATTGACCGTTTGAAACAAATGTCTTTATGAAAGGGCTTGTTTCTGAAATGACACATGCATGTGTTTTCTAAAGACCCAATTGGAGCTAGACGTAAAGTCTCTTTCTACTAATGCCTTGAAGTCAATTTTTAAAATAAGTATAATTAATTTTATGTTAATTTTCTCCAAAATTTTCAAGGCATGGGCCCTCAAAACTACATACCAGTTCATTAATTTTCCTGATCAGGAGTCTAAGTTTCATATTCTTAATCAGTTCTCCATATCTTGAATCCCATCAACCCATTGTCTTGATTGTATGTGCAACCCGTTATGAACCTGCTTATCTGATAATGAGGCTGCCTGAAATTTTGTAAGTAATCTCAAACATTTGATACATTTAAACACGGGCTCAGTAAAACTGACAAGCTAACATCTGATACTGGCTTGTGAAGCTCTATTGTCATCCAGCGAGGCTTACAGAATTTTCTGTTAAGACATTTAACAGAGCTGTATTCATTGGGCTCTTCAATAAGCATATAATCTTCCATTACTAAATACTTTGTTAGAACACAGAAGAGCATTTTCCAGCAAACAAACTATATTTATTACATGTATAGCACATATTTGCATGAGAAAGAAAACATTAGCCAAACATTTTCCTGTATGCTTTACTGGTTTCTTGTTTGTGCGCATTAAAGCATTTAATTGCAGAGAGTGCACTTGGGTGTATAAATTTAGAATAGATTGCTGTTCAGCTTTTTCTGCAGTAGCATTAGCAATTTGGTCATTTAACTACTTTAAGATATCTATATTTCATGGCGGGTAGCTGTAACAGCATTTACATATATTTCCTAGTCAACAAGGCTACCTTTTCTTTCAACTTTGAAGGGTCACTTGTTTTTCAAGCATCTCCAGCCCTTTTTCTCCCCCTTTTGCTCTTCCATGTCATGCTGAAAGACGGAGGCCCATGTAATCTGTGCACACAACTCACCCATCATTTGCCATTAGAAGTCCATCCCTATTTTGCTTTGCAGTTCTATTAAAAAGCTAGCAATGTTGGGAAAGGGTAAGACATATATTCTTGATGAATCTATTTACTGTTTCACTTTGCATATCATTCATCTTCCTCCTGTAAGTTTCTCTCCTACAGATGAGGAAGAGATAAGATTCTTCCTCTCTTTTTAAAGGATCAGTGTTGCTTGTATAAATGATTAAAATCCAGATATATACTAAATAAAACATTTTATCTTTGCCAAGCATACCAAGAACCTCTAGGAAATGCCTATTCCACAAGTACTTTGCTTTAATTCATTTTACTCAAAATGGCAAATGACAAGCAGGAGAAATATTTCTATATCATTTGAGGCTGTTTTCACTTATAGAATAGACCATGTTAGAACTCTGTGAGTTTTTATGATATATAATAATGCACACTCGTGCAACAATGTGGAAATGTGGTCCTGGAAAAAGAAGAAATGCTATTTATGCTCCTTTTGCTTATTTCCAAGACTATAATATGACTATAATATCATAATCAACACTGTCACCTTGTTTATGCTAACACTTAAAACAACACATAGTGGTATTTGCAAGCGACTCTGATTGTCTCCCGTCTATATATGGCTTTACTGGGTAGAAGATTAGAATTGTTAGCAATTAGATTCATGGTCTTTCCTAAAGAGTCTCAGCTGTGTGACTATACAAATCATCACATTTCATTCTTAAGGGAAGGAATTTTAAAGTCTGAAACAAATTGAGACAATTATTTGTTCCACTTTAAGTAATCTGTGATTATAATTGCTGTTTGCAAAAAAAATGTATTTTTAGAATGTTAACGTCTTTTCATACCTGCATACTTGAACTTGTCTTTTGTGGGGGGGCCTTAAATTTCATAGTAGAGAATAGGGGAGTGAAAAGGGAATGACGACAAAGAAGCTGTGGTAAAAGATAGTGCATACTCTTCAACTTTCAAAGAACATATCCCAAAATGTTGAGACACAGTATGTCAGTGAAGAATGTTTCTAGGCAATCTTATTTGCAAGCTAGTATATTTTCTTATATAATTTTATTTTGTTATTTGCTTAAAAAAAAGAAAGGAAAAAGAACACAATACCACCATACAAATTGCCCTCTATCATGACATGTATACTACCTCTTTTCTAGAGAAAACAATCTGTTTTTAGAGGGGAAAGTCCTGGTGATAGTGTCCATTCTGCCAGCGTGCTGCAGGGTTGGAAGTGTTCAGATGCACCTGCCCTTTAGAGTTCACACTGTTTTCAGATGCTCCCAGCATGCTCTCATTTCTTCGATGTCAGCAAGGTTTTCTTGAAGTTAATCCACAGCTTATCATGACGTGAGTTTAATTTAACAAGAAGCCATCCTAGGGAACAAAGCAAACTGAAAGGAACTACCTCTGTGCAAAATGTAGCCTCTAGCTCAGGTCTACGGATGAGAAATCCAGAGACTAGATGTTTAAAGGCAGAGTTGATCAATCCTTGACTTCTAGGGGTACTAAGGGCATGCTGTGGCCACTTACTGGGTAAGGATCTGCATTGCCTGGAACTCCCATGTAATTGGAATATATCAACATTTCAAATAAATGATTACATAACCCTTATTCCTTTATATTTGCCTTTGTCTCTCATGACAGTGTTATGTTTTTTAACTATATAAAACTAATCTTTGAATGACTGTATGAGTAAAAACTACAGGAAATCATGTAATAAAATTTGTTCTATTAGTTCCTTACATTTTAAAATATTGTCAACATTGTAACTGTTAATTAAGTTACTTACTCCAGCTGTGTCTAGGTGGCAAACAACAGAGTCCTTTTTCTTTTAGATGAAAATGATGATCGAATCAGACAACTTTAGAGCTGCTGGGCAGACATGAAGAATAACTTATTGAGTTAAGCAATCCAGTTCATCAAAATCGTAAAACTGGTTTATACGGGCAGACAGCTACAGCATTCAGAAATTACTCTTTAAGGTTTCTTCTTTTGTTAAAAGGACCTTTCTCCAATGAAATAGTCCTCTGAGAGCAATGTCTTTGCTTGTGGATAACTTAAAACAAAATGCTGCATGTAATGAAGGTATATTATGAGAAGATTAGAAAGTATCTCATCAGATAATCTTAATTAAGGGCTGTAACTCCTACTTGCCATAAATAAGAGGGAATAGTGCTAAGACTTGGGGACTCATAACTTTTCATGAAACTTTCTTTTTGGTGGATGTAAAATATTCACAGAAAGATAGAAGAAAATGTTACCAATGAATTTATAATAGTTTAGGGAATTCACCGATTCTTCCTCATTTGAAAATTATAACGAGTTAAAATGAGAACCGAGAATAGCAGATCTTCAACTTTTCAAGTCTTGGGTTATATTTTTTAAACATTTAAATCTCCCAACAAGCGGCTTGATCTGTGTTTATGCAGGGGCATAACACTTGCCCTACGTGCATGCTACTTCATACACTTCCGGAAATCAGTGTGAATTCCATACACACGGGGTGTCACAGATGTGAGGAAATCGGTGTAAATTCTGCTCACACGGGGGTGTCATGGATGCAAGAAAATCGGTGTGGATTCCATACACACAGGGTGTCACGGATGCGGGGGAAATCGGTGTGAATTCTGTTTGCACGGGGGTGTCACACATGCGAAGTCATTAACGCTATATTGTTGCATACTATTTTTCATATGCCTTACAATATTTTCTGGAACGTTATTAAAATGAAAGCATTTTATTGCCAAAATAAATCTATGTTGTTACTTCTGCATTAGCAGTAGAAAAATAATGTAGCAAAAATATATATTGTACAGTACAAAATTATAATATATATATATTTTGCCAATAAATGAAAATAGATTGAGGAGAAAGAAGCACATTTGTTATAGCACAAACCCACTGTTAAATTTGGCAGTCCTGTTTTTAGATGTATGTAGATTTGGTTCTCTGTCTTACCAGATTTATTTCATCTCTCATATTTGTAATTCTGCTGCTTGATGTCTTCCAGCAATTTATTTCATAGCCTTGCAATCTGTGAGTGTAATTTACTTATTTTATTCCTTTACATAAAACATACGAACTTCATTTTGTGTTACGACTCATACTATATTACTCTATTTGCTGTTCCTGTTTCTTCTCCTTTGGTAACAGATGGCACGGCAGGTGAGCTCACAGGGCTCCTCTGGGCTTTGGATGTTTGAAAGTTTGTTTTTCCCAGCCTCAAGTTAGAGATCAGTAAAATGTCCCCATGGAAAAATTTTAAGTAGGGATTCTTTGTTTTGTTTTGTACTTGATACTATTTGAAGCATAAATTAAAACCATTAGCTGTATTTTAAGAGGTGGGGGGGATTAAAAAATAATGTTATTAATAGGAAACATACTAAAAATAACTATGGCAAAATGATGTTAGAAGATTTCCCCTATTCTGAGGGCTGTTGATATCCCAGGCTATTCCTATGTCTCTGCTGATGTGGTGGGGGAAATGCCTTTGTCAAATAACTTTCTTTTTCTTTGGTTATTTATTTTTAATAACTTGTCCCTTTCATTTCTGTTACATAGACCTGTGTGGCGTTCTACAAGGCATGCTGGGGAAATACACTATGCAAATGTACACCGTGCTGCATGCTTTGTTCCTCCTCTGCTTTACTTGCTTAAAGAAAAAAAAAATGTGGTGTTATTTTTGTGAACAAAGACATTTAACAACAACAAAAAAAATGCAGAGTGCATGCATACAGTATCCTAATTTCTATGGGTTGTTTTATGGAATTTAAATGTGTACAAAAACTGCATTAATTTTTTCTTTTATATAATAAATGAAAAAAAAAAAACACTGAAACTAGCATTCTACCTTTCATTTATATTCTGGAAATATACAGAGGAAATGCCAGAAATCGTAAGCAATATTCCTGCAGCTTTTAATGGAAGATAAATTTATATATTTACTCTTTACAGAAAAAAAAAAAGAGTCAATGAAGTGACTGTTTCCTGATTATTCTGCTAGATTCTCTTGAGTTACCACAAAAGAATGTTTTATTAGAAAAGAATGTCTAAGTTGCACACACATATAGGAAATGGATTATACCAAAATAAATGTATGAAATAAGTCTGAATATAAAAAATATACTAGATAAACCTTAAGTTCTCAGGACATCTTTTAATGATATCTGTAGCAGTTGTCAAAAGTTTCCACAGTGACAGGTCTGGAATTATATGATAGGTGTATAGATTAGGAATTATATGATAGGTATATAGATTAGGAATTATATGATAGGTGTATAGATTATGGCTGGGCCTTCAAACACACCCCAGAGTTGGTTGCCTATGCTCTGTAACAGGATTGGAATTGGACTTTTATCTCACTGTAGTACACAAGACGTTCAAGGGAAATATGTAAGCTATCTGTAGAATTAGAATTATACAGTGATGTATTATAGCCACAGACTTCATCACATTGAATTCATGTGAGCTCCCTGAAAAAGCAGGCAGAGTATAAGTTAATAGAACCACCTGCAATTAAGAAAACCAAAAGCTCATTGTCATTTTTCCCCTCTGGAGTAATTTTTTTTTTTTAAAAAATACACGCACCAGATACTCTCCAGCCAAGCAGTAACCTGAATGAAACATGCAAAGTGCTTAGTAAACACAAAGGCATTGGCTGTATGAATAATTTTGTCAGTGGAGGGGTCTTACCTGTGACTACCCCAACAGTCAGCCAACAATCTGAAAATCCCAAGAGTAAAACAACAGTTCCTGGCTGTTTCATTAACAAGGAATATACTTGAAACTACCTCTCCTGTCCTTAGCATAATTCTATTGGACTGTAGAAATTTCTTGTCTTTTCCTATAGCATACAAGGTCAGCACTGTGGACTCTAACCACTGCCTTCCAGCAATAACTATGAATTATTTGACATCCCTGTGTTCAGGTCTGCTATCATATCTTCTTTGCATGACCAAAAAGCTTCTATTAGATTTATAATATTGCAAATTATTTGTGATGTCTACTTCTTGTATTCCTTTGTGGAACATCAGACTTGTTTCAACAGGCGGTTGCTCTCCTAGACAAAGTTTGTCCTCAGTCAGGCTCCTTTAAGACTGGTCTCAATTGGGGCTTATTCTTGGGCTTAGCTGATTTTTAACATCCAGGCATCTACTGACGTCCTGATTGTTCGTTTTCACCGACTGAAGGGACCATTTTATATTAATGACTCCTGATCCTTTGAAGCAATTATCTGGGGATTCTTTTGCAATAATCCTGGTATGGTTTTTCCTTTAGAAATTATTACTAGCCAACAACCTAGGGGTTCATCCTATATAAGTCACATGAAGATAAAGACTCTGCTTCTCTAATTCTAGCCTCCCTGACTCTGGAAACAGAGCTGTGTCTTCATGGTAAGAGACTGTCCTCCTCTTATTTGGCTGTCCACTCCCTCTGGAGTTGGCTGGGAATTGTTTTTGCTAAGGGGGAAATACAGGGCAATGGTAAAGCTCACTGTGTCTCTTTAGTTAGGGATCACAGTCCACAGGCTGTTTCCCAGTATCTGGAAACAGTTGTTTCTTGTGTTGTATCCAGTATTCTGCTTGTTAACGGTAGACTGGTAAGGCACATGTTTTACTCTCTCCTGCCTTGAAGCAGAAGTCTTCCATGGGATTTTGCTTTAAAATTTATAAATGACTTTAAAAATTGATAAAAATACTTAGAAGATCTCAAAAGGAAGAACAAAAAGTTTTCTATCCCTCAATTAAGATTCCCAGTAACATCTATAGTTAACAATTTTGTATTTTATCTAGGAAAGTCAGCCAAGATTCTACTAGTCAGATCCATCCCCCTTTTCTGTGAGGGGCACTTGGAAAATAGTCTAAGAGACCATCTCCTTAATAGAGTTCTAAAACACAGATCTCTAACTTTGTGAGTAAATATGGGTCTGGCATACATTAATAAGTTGCCAAAGACATGTGGAAATTTGTCAGCTGTCTCAGGAGTTGCTAAAGCTCTGCCTACACTGGGTGAGAATGGAAACACTGAGGAGCTCGTGTAAGTTGGTGATGCAAACATTGATTTTCTAAACAGCCTACAGGCTATTAAGTATATCCAGATTATAATATAATGTGCAGACTAGTTTAAGGATTTTACTCTCCTTTATGTATGCCTCCTTTAAGACAGGCATTCGAACACAAGCCCCCAAAGAAGATGAAGAACTCTCTTTCCCATGCATCGAGATAAGGCAGTATATGGTTAGAAGTCAGGTGGACTAGTGCTTCATTTCATGTGGCTGTTGAAGATGAGGTGCCGGGAACAGCTCAAAGGGGCCTTTCACAGTTTTCTGTCTCTGCCTTTTTCCTTCCCTTTTACAAATGGAAGTTAAAGAGAATAGAAAAAAAATGACGCTCATTCCACTCATTTTCTTTGTTTACTTTTGTGGAAAACGTAGTCAGCCCCAGTTCCTCTTTGAGTCAAAACTATCAGTTGTCAGTTAACCTCAGGAATCAACCCTATGCTTCTACATCAGAAATATTGAGATCTACAGATCTACCCTGCTTAGCTTAACTAAAAGTAAACAAAACCAAAACACAGGCAAGAACTCTTCGGATCAAGTTCTCCAACGATTACTTATATTTTACTTTTCAATCATTTATTCTGCAGCGGTGAGGGGCGGAGTGGGGGGGGGGGCGGGGGGCGGTTACGGGCCGTGCAGGGCTGGAGATACCCAGAGGCACAACTGTTCAAACTTTAGACAAGAAGACTGAAGAGCACAGCCAGCCTTTGGCCATCTGTTTAACAGGAAGGTGACTCCTGAATGAAAGGAAAAAGACATTTGGACCACAGCGTGAAGACCAGTGAGTTTCTTGTCTACAGTGTTTCGGACTCGGCTCAGACAACTTTTGTGACCACTTAAGATTTTTTTAAACCGGCGAGATACTTAAGGAAAAGTGTTCTAGCCAAGCGTGGCCTGAGAAGGAGAGGGAAGAGCACTGAGAAGGAAAGACGGAAAAACTGCAGCGACTAAAAAGAAAAAAGTAGGCCAACGATTTCAGCTGCTGTCAGGGATAATAGGCTCTAAAGAGACTTAAAGTTTACCATCGTCGGGGGCCCAAACCTGGGACTTCTGGAGTTGGGCATGGTTACATATTTGCATTGTGGCTCGAGGCTCAGAAACAGCTTCAAACCCCGACAACCACGCTCCTAGAGCGCAGCAGCCTTCCCCTGGCCCTCGGTGCCGCCGCGGGCTCCGGTTCCCCTCGCCCCGCCTCCAGCCTCCTCGCCCCGCCTCCGGCCCCCGCGCCTGCGCAGTTCCCTCGCTCCGCCCCGCCCCTGCCGGAGCAGCGGCTGGAGAGGAGCTGGGGGAGGACGGTGGCCCGCGAGGCTCGAGCAGACAACGCGGCGGCGATGTCCGCGAGCCAGGCGAGCGCCGCGGCGGTAGCGGCGGGGCCTCGCGCGTGGCTGGGCGGCCTGGGTTGCGGCCTCCCCGCGGGTCCCTGGAAGCGGGCGCGCGGCTGGCGCGGGAGCAGAGGCGGAGGCCCCGGCGCGTCCTTCTGCCCCGCAGCCTGAGCCCGGGAGGCTGGAGGGCTCCGCTGCCCGAGGATGGGAATTCTCTTCACCCGGATCTGGAGGCTGTTCAATCACCAGGGTGAGGCTGGGCCGGGCGGGGAGGTCTCGGTTCTTGTCGGGCGGGAGGGTCGCCTTTGTCTCCCGGGAGCTGGGGAGAGGTTCCTCCGGCCATACACCCATTGCTCCGATTTGATCGCGAGCGCAAAAGGTGCCCTGCCCCACGCCAGGGGCCCAGCGCTCGGCCTGGTCGGCCTCCATCCCGGTCGCCAGCCGGCAGTTGTGTTTGGGCCGTACGGGCAACAGCTGGGGTTCTAGGGTGAAGACCGAGGGCCCTGATCCTGGCCCTAGAGGCGCCACCGAGCCCACGGTTTGCAGAATGCGGAAAACTGGAACTGGCGCTGGACTCGTCTGCTTCGCTTCGAGCGGCTCGCTTTGGGGGGAGGGGCGGGGAGACCCTCGCTGCGGAATAGTGATGGAGTCTCCTTTGCGCCGTTCGTCTCTGTGGTAAAGGTCAAGCCTAAGGTCGTTTTCCTTCTTGGGTTATTAGAGGTTTGTTTTTTGGGTTTTTTTGGACCCCTGTTAAAGTGTTTGGCCCAAAGCTTTTAAAAGCCTGCCTCGGTAGATATTCGTTAGCATTAGGTAACTAGCAGGTTACTACTTAAGTTCGCTTAAACGCAGACATTTACCACGGAAGGCATTGGGGTTTTATATATAAAAAAAAAAAAATTACAAAATGGGTGTGTGACACTGGAGAGACTGTGGTTCTAACAGAACTACATAGTTACTAAAATGAAATGTACTGCTCTTTTTTCTTTTTTTAAAGCACTCCTTGCAGTTCATTCCATCTGTCAACCACGGACTGTTTTTCTCTTGTATAAGCTGGTAGCATTGTCGCACCCCCACTTTTCCCAGTTAAAACTTAATAAACGGTAGTGCCTACTATTTAGACGGAGCTGTTCCCTGGTTTGCTCCTCCTCCGGGATAGAGCTTCCTTTATGAGACTTGTAAAACCTCGTGGACTTTGCTTTTTTAATAATAATTTTTTTTTTAAATGATACTTTAGATAACGGTATTAAATGAAGTGGAAGGCAATAAAGAGGATATTTCCATTAGCACTGTCTGGGCAGCAGAGTACGTGTGACACGGGGTGGTGGTTTCCAGTGGCTTCCCAGTTCTGTGGGTTTACATACTCTCACCTAGCACAGGAGTTTGTGGGGTCTACAAGTTTTTGAATATTTAATCTCTAGGTTTGAAGTACTGAAGGTTACATTGCTGTAGAACTGGTGATGTTTATGTGGGTGATAAATACCTAGTTCTGTCCTCTACAATCTAGAATTTAGCAAAGCTAGTATTTCGGTTCTGCTTTGGTTTAGAAGGACTTTGTGCTTTGAAGTGTCTTTGAGTCCATGACAAAACTGTTGCTGTGACTTAAAAAATGAATTCGAACTTTAAAAGAAACCCAGCTAGTTGCAAGTGATGACAGGAATGCGTTGGTTCAGTACAGATCTTATAATCTGCACTTTGTAGTAGCGTTTGCCTGAACGTTTACTCAGTGTTTGAAAATTAACAAGAGAATTAATAGAGTTCAGTTTCTCGAAAATCACCAGTCCATTTAGTGAAATTGTGAAGAAACGATTTGTTAAATGGTTTGTATCCCCGCCCAGCAGCCTCACGGAATTCACTGTCGCAGACACTTGTTGGTATTTTTGGACCTGTGGAGAAGGGGACACATAAATTAGTTGTGTCTTTGATGCTTTATTATACAGAAGGTTCAGGACACGTTTCTGTACTCTTCAAGGAGACTTGTAGAAAGAGGCTTTGGGTAATTGCAGAGTATGATGTATTGATGAATGCAGAGACAGAGCAGCTCTGTCTTCTCAAACTGCAGCTTCTGAGTTAAAGCTGTAATAGTAAACTGCCTACTCATAAAGCCAGAGGTTATTTCTAGGTGACCCACAGATTCCGTAGGGATCAAACATTATTCTACATATTGCAGTTTATTGACACCATTTAAAAAAATATTGAAGTTGGGGCTGTGGCTCAGTTGGTAGAATGTCTCCCATTACACCACACCCATCAGAGAGATAGCAGCGGTGTGGGTCACTTAGGTTAGGATACACATCCTTAGTTACATAGTGAAGTTAAGGCCAACCTGTGCTAACGTGAGATTCTGTCTCTAAATAAATAAATTTGTAAGTAGTTATTTCCCCGGAAAAGAGGAAGCAGGCTCAAGTGGCTTCTATCAGACAATTGGGAAAGGAAACAAAGAAATGTGTTGATGCTTGTTGATCTTTTTAAGAAGCCACTGACAACTTTTCTGTTTTCTCTTTTCTCCCTGTTGACTGAGTTGTGAATTTTTAGTTTAGACTTAGGAGGTTTGCCAACAATGACTCTGCACCTCTAGAAGAGCTCGTTATATCAGTGTTTGTTCAAATACCTTTTTAGCTCCTGTATGGGTGTAGGGCAGCAGTTCTCAACCTGTGGGTCTCGATCTCTAAGGCCCTGGGAAAACACTGATTTTTACTGTTCACAAGAGTAGCAGCTTACAGTTAGGAAGTAGCAACAGGATAACTTTATGCTTGAGGGGGTCACTACAACATGAGGAACTTTGTTAAATGATCTCCCCATTTGGAAGGTTGAGAACCATTGCTCTGAGTGTTGGGAATAAGGCGGAGAATGAAACAGACAGATCTCCTTGCCTTTATGAAGCATCTGTTATAGTCTAGGGCAGCAAAAAAAAGAAACCCAGCCTGTCTCTAGAGATGAATTAGCAGCTGGTAATTCTAGTGGCTTTTGTGACACTAGGTTCCAGGTGTTTCACCTGGGTTGGTTAATCTGCCTCAGTTGGGTTACTTCTAGAAACTTTCTTTTTTACAGTTGCACATTAGGGCTTTATTTATTTAAAATGATAGGCCTGGGATGTTAAACAAGGGTCTCTAGTGCCAGCGTGTTCTCACCACCCCCGACTCAAGTATGTGCCCCTTTATAAAGAATGTGGTAGGTGAAGGAAGAGCCTTTCCAACACAACACCTACGTAGACTGTAAAAGGTGGAGTTGCCCTCTTGACAGCCTTGCTCCTCCCTCTGCTCTTTGGCTGTTGGGAAATGAATCAGGTTATGAATGAGTGCTGGCAGAGCTGTGTTGGTCTTGTGTTGGAGAAGCCACTTCAGTTCTTGGTCTTCTTTCTAAGGGAGTTCAACCACGCAGGAGAGTACAGCAGGAAGGTGACTGACTGGACATTGTACCTTGTCAGGACACGGCCTCTTAGCTCCAGGTGCACCTGGCATTCTCTCAGTGGGTTCAGAGTGGAGCTCACCGGAGGGTCATTGCAGGAGGAAATGCTTGTTCTTGGTGACAGTGTGCACTCTGGACAAGCTGTTTGTAGCACATGCACCTTTACCCTTAGTACCTGGGGCTTGCGTGGCATAGTGATTACTTTTATCTTCTCACCAGTACCTTCTTCTAATCGGTACCCCAACCTCAAAGTATTGTGTAATTTCTGCCTCCTATTGGATCTCTGATTTTCATCTTTGTTTCTCATTTTTTTTCCTCCCCCAGCATTTTTTTAAAAGCAAGTCTTTGTTACTGAAGCTTGAGCTTGAGCAGATGTGTCTGAGCTTTGGATGTTGGGACACAACTTGTCATCTACAATGTTCATGCTCAGAATTGCATGGTCAAATTTTACCAAAAAAAAAAAAAAAAAAAAAAAAGTCAATAACTTCATAGTATTTTAAATAAGTTTATGGCTTTTGTGCTAGGTCACATCATAGATTGACATGCCTTCCAGACTTGGTAAGGCTAAGTGATAATTTGGGTATGAGATGATGGTGGTGTTTATGTAATTCATAGAGATGGAAGGTCTTTAAATGACAGTTACCTTTCATTTTTTTTTTTGATTAATTTACCAAGTGGTAGTCAGATACTCTTAGACAACCAGTGGACTAGTAGGCTGGTTGGGTGTGGCAAAGAAAATGAAAGAGGAAGGAACCATGGACAAGAAGTGCTTTTCTGACAAAGCAGTATTGATTGATAAGGTAGAGCCCAGGTCAAACTCTGAATCCCAGCAGAGAATAATAGTGTGGTGTTTGGACTTTTCTGAGTGCAGTAGTATTGTGGGAAAGGCCCTCTAAATAAAAGTCATACAAAACAGTCATTGCAGTGATTCACAAGTGTCATGGAGTTGGAATGGCCAAAGTCTGATTGACATATATCCTTGGTAACATTACCTCCTAATATGCTGTATTGTATGTTCTGTGGAGTATTTGTCTTGAAGCTTATTGTAAGACGGAATTCTAGCACTGCAGATGTACATCTCTATAAAGTGTTGTTATGTCTGGTAATGAGGAGTGCAGAGTGCAGAAACCGTAAGGGTGTGTGGGAGTTGATTTAGTATTAGAGCATGTGTGATTATCTAATTCTACATCAGGAATAAACTGGCTTGTAACTATTGCGTTGGCACCTTTATCTTTTAACTTCTTACACACACAACTCTGTCTTAATGTTACAGTTCTCATTATGACTCGTACGCCCTATCTTTGATTTAGGAAGCCACCAAAATGGTCATTGACACTTTCTTGTAAGCACATTCCCTTCCCCTCTAGTGGTTGGAAGTGAATTCGGTTTGTGGACTTGAGGCTGCGTGAGGGGTGAGCCACTGGATTACAGACTCTTCCCTAGGTTGACCTTTGCGTATCCACTCAACAGGCGCACACACAGCCTGTGGCTCTTCAGAGAGTTTCTTAAGTTTTGCACATGCTTGACTTAAGTTCCTTTTTTTTCTTTCTTGAAGAATGTCATGATTGCCTTTTATGTTATAATAGCTTACATTCCCTTTGTTGGTATTTTTAGTAGTCTCAGTTGGGCTGTGTATTTATGTATTTGGTGGTGGTGTAGGACTTGGTTAATTTTGTAAAGTTAAACAGAAGAGCAGTGTCACCAGAGTGGAAAATGCTGCTAGCAACATTAAATGGAAAGTCGGTGGATAATCTGGAGATGAAGTCCTTGGTCAGCTGTCCGGATTTAGTGGGCAGCCAAGAAAGGAATTAGGAGCTTAGGATTAAGACATTTTACCCTTTGTCACACTCATCCCTTCTCACCTTGTTCCCAGTGATGCAACCTCTGTTTTTCTATCTGTTTTACCAGCAGGGACATAGAAGGACATTTGGCCTTCAAGGCTTCTAACTTCCGGTACCCAGCGTCTTACCTTTCCTGCTCTTCTTCACCCAACCCTAACTCTTGCCTGTTAGGACTTCCTTCATTCCCAGTCCTGTGGAGCATAAAATAATGGTTCTCTTTACGAGCTAAACTTATTATCTAGCTGGCTGTTTTTCCATCTTAAATAGTCTTATCTGTTAAAAACTTTACACCATGGCTCCAGCTACAGGATCGCATAGTGTATCATCCACCAAACGCTCCCACTCCTGGGTTTTGTTGTTGTTTTTATAGATACTCTATCCTTTCTTGAGCTTGTATCCTGAGAAAATGAAGTTTTTGTGGTGTGAGGCTCTTCCCCTCTGCCTTAGTTTAGCATCTGTTGCTGCACAGTGGTTTTGCTCAATATGTTTGCTTGCTTATCCTGCTCAGCTCTTGGCCAGGTGCAACCCCTCCCATGTAGCCAGATGTGACCCCCTCCCCCCATGCTTTCTTAGTGGGTTTTTGTTTTTTTTTTTGATGTAGAGACTCCTTTCTAGGAGCTAAGAAAAACAGTGGTTTTAGAATCAGGACATAAGTTTTTGAAGGCATGACTAAAGATCACAAAACAAAAGCAAAAAAGCAAAACTTGTGTCCAAACTAGAGAAGGGGTTTAACATGAAAGGCATTGTTTTAGAAACCAGATAGATTTCCTGCCAAAGCTCAAGTTAGAATGTCATTGGAAAGAAGAGGTTTTTTTTTTGTTTTGTTTTGTTTTTTGTTTTTAATGATTATTACAGAGAGTCATACCCTATTTAACAACAGTAAGCTGGCATTCATTTCAGCTGTCTTTTCCCTGGTGACCAAGATCGTTCCAAGGAACCCTCTTTAAAAACTCAGGTTCCTCTTTAGAGGCAAAAGGATTTATCACCACTGAGAACGTTTAGCATTGCTCTGGAAGCAAGAATGACAGAAGCATTTGAAAAGTCATAGCACTGCAACAGTGCCTGCTATAGCTTCCGTTTGTGATCAAACAGATACTGTGTTAATCATCTGTGGGCACATTGTTCGCACACACGTGCATGCTTAAGTCATTGTTCATATCATTTGCCATGTATTCTTGTATTTTGTATTACTTTTGGACTGGTCCTGTTTAGTTTGTAATGTTTCAAGAACACCATTCCTTTCATTGATGATTATAAATGTGTTTTGCTTTTGAGTATTTGAGAAGTCTTTCTAAATTTTGACTTATAGTGAATCATGATAGTACAAAATGTATTCCTTCAAGTTAGAACTAAGCAGATATTTTAGAAAGGCTCTAGTTAATTTGTTTTAAAACTGAGCCTCACTCTGCAAACTTTGCTTATGTAAACTATGCTAGCCTCTAACTCACCTGCCTCTGCCACTGCCTCTCTGCCTCTGGAGTGGCGTGATTAAAGTGTGCCACCACACCCAGTCTAAGGAGGCTTTAACTTAAATCAGTATTCAACTAGGAAATTTTCTTTTTGCTTCAATACCTTTGTAGATGCTTGTATTAACAGAACTGAAGAAAGCATACATCAGCAAACTGGGAATGCTTACATTTGCAAGTAAAATTAGAAAGGCCCAGTTGTGCTAGTTAGAAACTTACCTGGAAGAAAGGCTTCCTTTCCTAGCTGAAGAACTCAGTTATCTAGTTCTGATGCAGACATGGCCCCACTGTGAAGTACATTCATGGTTATGAAGCCTGTAACACTTGCTTGGGTTGGAGTCCCACATTTCTCAAGAGTTTTTTGATTTGAATAACACTAAAAATAAACATAAATATGTAATTATATACTAATATATACATAAATGTGTTTGTGTGTATATGTATGTATGTGTGTGTGTGTGTGTGTGTGTGTGTGTGTGTGTATCCATAATACAGCTGTTAGGTTGGTAGTGAATGTAGCTTGTAAGTGTTAAGCCAGGGTTAGGGAGTCTGTACTGTCAGCCAGTTGAGTTTGTTTTGTTCTTTAAAATAGTGTCTTACCACATTGCCTGGTCCAGCCTGGAACTTGTGGTCTTCCTGTTAACTTCTCAAGTGTCTAGAAGCACAGCCATGGCCACCAACCCTAGCTTGTCAAGCTCCTTCGAAACGTGTGTCTTTATTGTACTTGCTGATGTTCTTCTGTGTGTAACTGTCTGAGGTTGTGAACTCGGGATAGTAGTGAGATTGAATTTGCAGACTCTTGAGATAGAAATTTACAGTTACCCATGGAACAAACTCTTCTTTTTCTACTTCTTTTTCACACTTTGCATGGACAATATGTTCATTTCCACACATTGAACTTTAGTAACTTAAGTCATTTGTAGTTGTGACTACATTTGGGGATCCTTTGCTGAGCATAGACTTCCGTAGGCCTAGAAAGAGAGGGTGCTTCTGACTGCCCAGAGAGATGGTTGGAAAGATAAGAGGTGTCCTTGTAGAATGAGGAGAGGCAAAGAGAGTGAGCTGAACAGCACACTCCTTGCTTATTGGAGTATTCTTTTAAGTTCTAAGAAGGCTATAGAGTGTAATGTGCTGACTAATACCACAGAAACAAAAAAGAGTAAAGTATGGGATCTCTGTGTGTGGTGTAAGTCTCTGCTGGTTTTTATTTCAGAGCACAAAGTTATCATTGTTGGGCTGGACAATGCTGGGAAGACTACCATCCTTTACCAGTTGTAAGTATTAACTGCTTAAAATGTAATTTTGTTGTTTCTAGTTATTCTTTGTGCTTTTGTGGTATTTGATTGATGAAATCAATGAAAAGTTATGTGGATCCAAGCAGACTAACCATAAGCCAGGAGCCCAGGGACTATCTGTACTGAGCTAGAAATTTGCACAACACCAGGCACGTTCATTGTTTTGCTTTGATCCTCTTGTTTTTATAAAACAAGATAATGTTTGTTTATACACTTTGCGTGAATGATCTGTAATATTCTAAAACCACTATTTATTTGAGCTCTTCTGTATCTTTAGCTGAATCATTGAGCTCCAACACAAGGGCACTTGGGTCTAAGTGAGAAGCCATACTGACCCTTGATGTAAGAATGGTGAGATAAGCTAGCTTCCTCACTAATTTTGTAAACTTCTCCCCTCCTAGTTCCATGAATGAAGTTGTACATACATCTCCTACAATAGGAAGCAATGTGGAAGAGATTGTGGTTAATAATACACGTTTCCTGATGTGGGATATTGGCGGCCAAGAATCCCTTCGTTCTTCCTGGAACACTTACTATACTAACACAGAGGTAACATTCTTAATGCTAGTGCTCACAGGGCTTCTGAGTCCTTGAGAAGCATTTGCATTTGAGTCATAACAGTCTTTAACAATGGGGCAGCATTTTGATTTTAGAATGTGAGCATAGTAGCCTTCCATCTCTTTTTTCCAATCTTGACTCAGTTTATCATTGAGTCTCTGTAGGGAGAGTTGGTGGGTGATCAGTTGGGAGGTTTGGTCCAGTAGTTACTCTTAAATAACTTCCATTTCATGATTTCTGATTGCATTCCTTCTTGCTATTTATATGTGTCTAAGTGGGAGAAATCTTAGCTAAGTGAAAAGGACTCTTTGGTTTGAGTCCTAGCCAGTTTTTGCCATGTATTTTCTTTTATGTAGCGCAGTTGCAATTGAAGAACTCTTTTAATTATAAAGCATTTTAAACATAGTCACATGGTTTTATTTACATGTTATGTTCCAAGAGAAATTTTCAAACCCCTTGACGTATAAATTCATCATCTATGCCTATAAGTTGAAAGGTTGCATCAGTTGTTTTTTAGTGTGTATTATAAGGCCTTAAAATACTCTGCATATATATGTGTAAGGCTGATAGTTAAACCACTAAGGATACTACCAAGTGTCTCTCAGGGCCTGGTCCCAGCACTCCATGAGCATTTCATCACGAGTCTGGAGGAATTGTATGTATGGCTTATAAAGGTTTATGTCAAGTCCTCATACACAATGCCGCAGGCATTATATTGTGTCAGCCTTGCAAAGGGTTTATTCAGATGCCATCTAATAGAATGAGCATCACAATACTAAAATCTTCTGCCAACAGACTGTCAAGTGAAATGTTATAGTTGCTGCAAACTGAAGAATGAAAGGCCAAAAACCACAGTGCTTTATTTGGAATTTATTACCTAGTGCTAAAAATAAAAATAAAGTGTGTTTTAGTAACAGGTAATGTAAGCTATATAAGTATAGTAACCGAGCATTTGCTGTTTTAGTCTTGGTCTTGTGGTGCTCTTGGTTAGTGCAGTGGGGTGCGCCCTGCCTTGTAACCATTGTCTCATCATTTGTTCATTACAGAGCTGTGCTTGCAGATAACAGATGCTCTGGGCACAAGGAAGCACCTGTTTCTTATATGTTTTTATGTTTTTATATGCCAATTGATGCCTTCAATTTGTTAATTTTTTTATCTGTCACATTATCCTAATACACATAGCCTTCTGAGTTTCAAAGGATATTAGTAGTAATTGTCTGGAAGCAACATAAACTTAGAACCTTAAGTGTTTGGGGTTTTTTGGTTTTGTTGTTTTTTGTTTAAAATTGTTATGGTGTAAATACAGGGATATAGACCTATTAGTATTCATACAGTTGTTTTGTAAAGAAGAAAGTGTTCTATTTTGGTTAGAGTGTTACCATAATCCATAATATTCTTTTCTTTCTTTTTTTTTTTTCTTAAAAATTAGTAAATGCATTTGAATTAGAAATGAGTCAGGTCCTTAAACTTTACAACAAGAATGCTAAGTATTTCTGGTTCTCTTACCATATAGTAGATTTTATGTCTTAATATTAGTGTCATGCAATTAAATACATAAGTACCTTATGAATTTTCAGATACTAAATTCTGTAAATCACTAATGATTTTTTTTTGGTAATTATTTTAGTTTGTAATAGTTGTTGTGGACAGCACAGACAGAGAAAGAATTTCTGTAACTAGAGAAGAGCTCTACAAAATGCTAGCCCACGAGGTAAGTCTGCTTTTGGTAGTAAGTGAGAATGAGTATCCTATCACCTCTTATAGTTTCTCACAAGGAGTATTTCAATATAAAAAATTTTTTGTTGGTCATACCTGCTTGTCATTCATGTTTTGGGATTTTCATATTTCCTAAATTTGAAATGTGTGTGGAAACAGGAGAAAGATTTCACAGATAATCATAGACTGGTATTTAGTTTAAAAATCTAATTTAGAGGTTTCATTGAGCAAAAGAATTCCTGCCAGGTAGCTTTCTTTTTACATTTTAGGCAGAGTATTCATACAGAGGATTATCATTTGACAGGGACATCGTAAGTACCTGGCATATAATAGTTTTTGAGTGTTCTTTGTTATTAGACTAATATTTAAACCTAGTTGCTCTTAGGGTTTTTTTTTTCCCCCCATTTTTTTTTAAATCCTTTTTACCAAATGAAATTATATGACTAGCTTATAAATATAAGTCCTTCAAAGCACCCCTAGTCACAGTATTCAAAATTTAAATAAATTAGGACTGTGTATATATGCACTGGTAGAGTGCTTGCCTGGGTGGTCGGCCTCAAACTCACAGAGATACGTTTGCCTTTGCCTTTGAGTACCTAAGGTGTGGACCACCACATACAGCTAGAGACTTTGAGTCTCTACAATACATTCCCTGTTGCCAAAAAAAGAAATTCCCCCATAGCTTATTGAAGCTGACAGAAACAGTAATCTGTGAACATGAGAAGCATTTAAAAGGCAGGCAACTTGATAGGTGCATTGCATTCATTTAAGAAAATAGTAGCAATGGCCTCCTTTCTGAGGCTTGTGGCCTTTTTTGCCATTGGCTTTTGTCTGGTTTACAACACTAGTGAGTTATGTTCTCTAGACTAGCCTTAAATCAGTTGTAAAACAGGCTGCACTCATAAAAGTCATGCCACTGTTGTACCAGTAGTCACACATTTTCTTTGACATGATAGAACTGTAGTCCACAGTATCCATAGCCAACCAGATTGCTGGTGACAGTTCTTCCCCTAATAGCCCACAAGATACCTTTTAGCACTATGAAAACCATCCACTAGGAAGGGATTAACAGTGCCTGATATCTCCATATCCTGTAGCGAAAGCATGCATTGGCACTGACAGTATGGACTCTACCTAGTTCTGGCATACAACAAAGAACAGTGACATACCTTTATAGTTTGGCCTTCAGGGCCTCCCTAGCTGACAAGTCATTGAGAGGTTGCCTACTTCTAATATTGGGATTTTTGCCAACAACTTATAAGTGCCTACCCAACTCACACAGTGTCCTGGTTTCTTTTCCTGCTCATGTAATAAAATTACTCTGACAAAAGCAGCTTAAGACAGAATAGGTTTGTTTCAGCTTATTATTCCAGAAGGATATAGTCAATGATGGTGAGGAAGACACAGCAGCAGGCAGGAACAAGAGGCTGGCTGATCACATGGCACCCAGATTTAAGAAGTAGAGAACACCAGTGGGAAGTGGGCTTTGTTATACAGTTTAAAGGCCTACCCCTGGTAGTTTAGTTCCTCCATTAAGGCTCTGTTTCTGAAGTTCTGTCACCTTCTCAAGCAGCATCACTAGTTGGGAACCAAGAGTTTACATATATGAGCCTTTGGTGGTCATTTCATATTCAAACCACAACATACAGAGTATTGTGTTTAAAAATGTAGCCTTTAGTGTTCTTGGTGCTTTTACACATCTGTAGAAAAGTACTAGCTTTGTGTAATGAAATATTTTTACAAACCACAGGTAGGAATCTCTGAAAAACTAGTACCAGTTGATGGCTGAAAAGATACTAAAAAGAAACATTAGCACATACAGTACAACACAAAAGATCTCATTGTGCCTGTCAGTTTTGTTGTCAAAAGAGCAGTGTTGGAAACAACATATCTGAATGGGAGACATTGCCCTTTAGTGTTCCATAATTCAAAACATTTACCATGAGCCATCCTACTTCCTTGCCCTGTGTTATTGTGCTACTTCAAGGCTGCTTCATATTTCTTTAATACCAGCAGTCTTAACCAGACTGGCTTGCACTGCTCAACTTGGCTCAAGTCCAAGTTGGGAGCAGAGCCATACTTGCCTGCTGTGTCTAGCACTGGAGTCAGCTTCTTGGTTCTGACATACTCTAGGCCATCGTTGTGCCTTTGCTTTTATTTCAGCCAAGTTCGGCTGCTGAGAAGATATATACTCTGGAGCTATAATTGCCTATTCCAAGGCAAGCTTATCACTTGACACTTTTATCACTTTAAGTCTTCTATAATCTCCTATTCTGGGTTTTTTAAGCCTTCTAGAAGCTTAATAGCACACCATTTGACTTTGTGTTATTTTTTGGGGGAATTGGAGCCTGACAGAAATATTACCACGTTTACCTTAAAGTAGCCTAGAGACCAGCTTTGACCTTCTTTCATTCTCTCTTGACTTATTTACCATTTTACAAACCTGGTCTATATGCCAGTCTCCTTCATTTAGATTCACTAAAACCTCTCTAACCTCATAAAGATCATGTCCCACCATAGGGCTTAGCAGCAGCAAGGTACCAACTATTGTACCAAAGTTTGCATGATGAATTTATTGACTTACTTATAGGAGTATGGGTAAGAGGTTACGTAGCTGACACAAGGGCAATTGATCCTAAAGCCCACACTATGCTGGTTGACTTCCTCATGAAAGCAGCATTCTTGCAAAGCTTTTTGCAACTTACAAACAGTTCTAATGATCTAGAGTTTCTTCTCCCCAGTAGTTCTTAACTGTCATATAACTTTGGGGATGAAGCCTTGTGTCTTGTAAGTTTCAAGAGCTTCCTGTGACTTATGAGTTGCTTTTTTCTTGAACCTTAAGGACTCTCCTTCCAGGATACAGTGTTTCACTTGGAAGGAAATTGCTATGCAACAGATGTATAGAGTGTACTTTTTATTTCAGTGGAATTTGGTAAAGCCTAAGAAAATTGGGATACTTACCATAAATTTGTATGTTACTATTGATTCAGTGATTTCTTTTGGGTTCTGTTTTACAGATTTTATTGTTTCTTTTCAGGTAGACTATTCAAAGTTTAGGGAACCTAATAAAAGGTGGGGTTTGTAAATTAAGAGTACATTTTTCTTTTAGTGTTTGTGGTGATTTGAATGACCCCACCCTAGGCTTATAGGGAATGGGCACCATTAGGTGGTGTGGCCTTGCTGAAGAAAGTGTCTCACTGGGGATGGGCTTTGCTTTTAAATACTAAAGACAGGCCCAGTATTACTTTCTCTTCCTGCTGCCTGCAGAGCCAAATATAGAACTCTTAAGCTAATTATATATATATATATATATATATATATATATATATATATATATATATAAATAAAACCTTTAGCAAGAAACCTCACTAATTGGCCATTATATAGCAGCTCAGTGTTTGAAGTACTTTCTGTCTGGGGACCATAACCTGGCTGCTTCCCTTTCCTTTGTCTGTTACACCAAGGCCTAGAAGGTTTATGTGACTAACCAGCTTTTAAAGAGACAGGAGTTGAATGTAATCTTTTATTATATATACAAACATTCTTACTTATACTCATTGCTAGAGAAGATAAAAGGAGAAAAACAAAGTACAAGGCTGGGTGGAAAGTGAAAGGAAACTAAGTAGGGAGCTGGGAAAAGCCTTAGTGAAGGTGCTGGAACTACCATAGGCTCCCTGGTGGGCTGAAGCAGACAGAGCACTGGAGAGTGACAGACACATGGTGAGAGAGTGCAGGCACTGGATGAGAAATATTGTTAGGTCCAGATGCTTCAGAGCTACCATAAAGCAACATGCAACACAATTTTTTTCTTTTTAAAAAGGGTTTCTCTGTGTACCCCTGGCTGTCTTGGAACTTGTTCTGTAGACCAGGCTGTCCTCGAACTCAGAGAACAACCAACTTACCTCTGCCTCGGAGATCCTTATTCCTGCACCTCCCAAGTGCTGCCCATCACCACTGCCCAGCAACAGCACAGTCTTACATCAGTGATAATTACTCTTTAGTGTGTTCCAAACATGAAACTACAAAACAAATTTTAAACCTTTCTCAAGGCTTCATCTTATAAGAAATATTAAACTTTGAATATACTTAATTTTAAAATGGCTTCAAACACCAAAATCTAAAAAGTTCTTCAGAATGAATCAAATTGTAGAGGTTGTCTTCACAAACGAAGCTTTATGAACCAAAGGCAGTATTGGCGTACGGCAGGTGAGCCTGTGTGTACATTTGCTGCTTTTGGCTTGACTAAACTGACAGATGAGTTAGATACTTTCTTTTTCTGTGCTAGCCATTGGGCACAGGGCATCACACATCCCTGTCAAGCACTCTGTCGATGAGCTGTCTCCCCAGTTTTAAAAATCATGTGGTTTTCTGCCAGGGTTTTGTTAAGCTACTCAGACTGGCTGTATACATGTAGTCGGCATGCTTCAGCCTCCAGGAAGTTGTGAGACTATGGGCCTGCACTACCAGGCCTGGATAGTCTACATTTTTATATGTGTAGTTTGCTTAGTAGAGAACATTTAAATTAGCTTTTGAACAAAAGGTTACCATTGTTTACCTTAAATTTTCATATTTTACAAATTAATTAAATTTAATAAATAGCCATTAATCCAATATGCTTTCTGTTACTGTCATAATATTGTGTTTTGTCTTGAGGTTATGTAATAAAAAGCAGATGCTCTCTGTTCAGGTAAAATACCATTTTAGGGTTGCTGTTTGTTGTTATTATTTTCAATAATTAAGAACTTTATTGATGCCAGTCTGAGATCTGTGAGATTCTCACAAAAAACTCCAAAGAAAGTGTGGGTTTTGAGATCTAGAAAAAATTTATAGTTTTAGTTTAAAGACTCTTTTTATTTATTGATTTTTATTCTTGTGTTTGGTGTAGTGTGCATGCGAGTGTTCTCATGCTGTGGAGGCCCAGCGTTGATGTTGGGTGTCTTCTTAGATTCTCCTCTGCTATGTATCTAGGCAGTCACTAGCTGAACTTGGAGCTCTCTGTTTTGGTATACCTGGCTTTGCAGCTTTCTCTGGGGAGTCCTCATCTCCACCTCCTGCACACACTACGATTAGAGGCAAGCCACATGTCCATCGCTTTTACTCAGTTCTGGAGTTTGGAACTCTGATATTCATGCTTGCTAATACAGCAGATATTTTACTTGCACAGTTATCTCTCTATGAGACTGTTAATAACAGTTGATTTTTATAGTCCCAATTTAGGGGCTTCTTTAAATTTTATTACTATAAATGATAGGTTTAAATTATTTATAAATGGTACAGTGTATATTCCTAACTTGAACCAAATACCTCTATCAGAATTTTGTGTTTTGAGTATGCCATCATTAGCAAGCCTGGCCTGTATAGAAGAGTTCAGCCTACACTACAAGAGATATCAAAACCTCTAAATGATAACATAGAAGTTAAATCCCATGAAAAATCTGTCTGCTTACTAACTCAGTCACATACCACCTTTCAATAATAGTCTATTTTCATTTAAGACAGCATAATACATCATTAATAATTACTATGTATGTTCAAGTCATGACCTAGCTCTTCAGTTTTCATTTTAGTTTTAGATTGTTTTCAGACCAGATGATGTCTGAAACTAATTAAATATGAAGTCTTAAAACTGTTACCCATCTACCTGTGTTCTTGTCTGTTCTTACAGAATCCTGCAGAGGGCACTCTAAGTCATTCTTGATTGTGCATAAAACACTGCAAAACACTAACCATAAAGGAAATTTACATTCTTACACCAGAAGAATCAAGTCCCCAGATGTAAGAGTAATCTCTGTGGAACAGCATCATTTTGTGCCCACTGCAGATGGTATCTTTAAGCACATTAACACATTATTAATGTTGAAATGGCCCTTTAAAATGGGTATAGGCTTATAATCCCAGCATAGGAAAGCAGAGGCAGGGGGATCTCTAAGTCTGAAACCAGCATGGTCTGTGTAACAAGTTCTAGAGCAGCCAAAGCTAAATTGTTAAACCCTGTCTCAAAAAAACTAACAGATCTAGGAAAAGAAACATAGCATTCAGCATCTCTGTGTAGCCTTAGAAACCTTGAAAAGTTTAGTTTTTCCAGTGTTTTTGGGGGTGAGGACAGAATTTTGGGAGTTTTATGCAATGATATCATACATGAGTCTTTGTGTGTGTGTGCGTGCATGCATGCACACACACACAGTGTTTTGAAACTGAGAATTTAGCCCATTGTGTCATGTCATAGATTCATTTCTATATTGTGTGTTTATATGATACCAACTGCACACATTATTGGAAACTTGCAGTATGGTCATTTTCTGAAGAATTTACTTCTCTTATGGAATCCTGGTTATGAATGGTTTGCTCAGGAGATTGGAGGAAAAGGGATGATGCATACAGAAAAACCGTTGGAACAATGTTGAGATAAGACTGTCCTAAATTGTCCAGAGAGTAGATAGCTTGCTAATTGGAGTATTTAAGCTGTGAGTGACGGTGTACACTTGAAATTCTAGCACTCCAGAGTTCAAGGGGGGGGAAGATAATGAGTTCAAGATCAGCCTGTGCTGCATAGCAAGACCTCAAACACATAAACAACTGACATGTGTTACAGTGTATAGTAATAATATTAATAAAGCCAAAAATGTGATGTGGAAACATAAATAAGGGCAAAATTTTGGTACAGTAGTAAAGGATGACTATTAGTAGCCATTGAAGTTTTTGGTTTTTAATTGGTGTAGTAGATATTTCTTACGCTTGAAAATATGATTAAGTATAAGCACTTAGGGCCATAAAGCATATCATTTAAGACTCAACAGTTGGTGCTGAGAATCTTGCAGATAGCCCAGTTAATAGTGTTTACTGCTCAAGCATGTAAATCCGAGTCTGATCCGCAGCACATTCTTACATAAAACAGGGCACAAGAGCATACACCTCTAATTCCAGTGCTGGACAGTGGGCGACAGGACTCCTCGGCTCACTGGCCAGCCACTCCAAGAAATCAGTGGGCTCCACTTTCAGTGAAAGCTCGTATTTCTAAAGAGTGAGACATTCAATGCTGACCTCCTGCCTCCACACATATCCGCACATACTACACACTGTCATGCACACACGCAAAAACACACAGAGGCATACACAACTGAGAAGTATGTAAGCCCATACAAGGATTTATTTAAAATATAGTTAGTGTTTATTTCTGTCAGTCTATGAGAAGTGAGATGGTAGAAACTGTTTAAATGATAGTACCTGTGAAAATAAAAAAATTAATTAAAAGATAGTCTAGTTTACTAAAATTATGAAAAATAACTAGCTAAGTTGAGAATCTATGGGGAAATGTACTAACCTTTAAAGTTTTATTTGCTTTTATAGGACCTAAGAAAAGCTGGGTTGCTGATTTTTGCTAATAAACAAGATGTTAAAGAATGCATGACGGTAGCAGAAATCTCCCAGTTTTTGAAGCTCACTTCTATAAAAGACCACCAGTGGCATATCCAAGCCTGCTGTGCTCTTACTGGCGAGGGGTAAGATGTCTTCTCATTAGTACCATACACTTGGCTCAGAAACATGTATGTCATCAAATTGATAATTTTTTCAGGGAGCCGATGTCTAAATTAGAGACTTTGGATGATTACGTAATAAGATACACGTTGTACGTACATGTGCTAACATGTAGGCATGTAGCTTCTCCAGTTGCTATAGAGCTTAGAGAAATGAAAGTATAACAGATCGGGAAAGGCCAGATAATACCTTTTACCCTTTGAAAAATATTGTGTGTATAGTTACATTATCTGAGTAAATGTCTAACCACATTCATGCTGTGCTCACAGAAGCCAATCCTAGGAGGCCCTTGCTCTGCTTAGATTGGAGTTACAGGCAATTTTGAGCCACCATTTGGGTGCTGGGAATTGAACCTGGGTCCTCTGCAAGAACAGCCAGTGCTATTAGCTGCTGAGACTTAGGAACTAAGTAAAGCTTGCCAAGCTCCCTAGCATGCTTTCCATGCTGTTCTCTCTGTCTTAGTCCTCAAAGCAGCTCCACAGACTAGTCTATACTTTATGCACAACAAAACAGAAGGAAAAGATTTATGTGTAACACTAGCAGATGTCCACCATGGCCAACAGTGTTGTCAAATGGAAATTATGCTATCCAGAAAAGAGAATAGTGTGCCTGTTTTTATGCTCCAGACAATAGGTTGACTCCCCATCCCAGCTTGTGGGAATTAGAAGTAAAAGTGGACCAACCATGCATGAATCCTTGCTTCTGCGGTCAAGAGTATTGGAAGACAATATGATGTGACCAGGTCTTGTGCCTAGAGCTGAAAGTATTTAAGAAAGAAGTACAGGCGAGCTTTGTCAAATGCCTAGTCAAGGACCAGAAAGATGGAAAAAGTACTGTTGAATGTAACAGTGAATGAATGAATTCATTTGTGTATTGGGAAAGTACACAGAAGTCAATGGTAGTTAAAGAAGAAATAGATTTTAGGATAGCAGCTGTAAAAGTCTTTTTAAAAATTATTTATTTTATGTGTATGTGCCTGAATGTGTATATGTGTGCCTGAATGTGTATTTGTGTGCACCATGTCCATGCAGGTCAGAAGAGGACATTGGACCTCCTGGAACTTGGGTTTCAGGCAGTTGTAAGCTATTGTGTGGGTACTGGGAACCAAACCTGGGTCCTCGAAAGATTAGTGAAAGTTCTCTCCCTTTGAAAACCACCAAGTCTAAGTGACTATGAAACATTCACATCAAATCTCTGAACTAGACCGAAACCTTGGTTTTCCTTTGGGAGTCATTGTGATTCATGGGTTGAAGATTGTGGGCTGTGGAGTTAAGTGGCCTCTCTTGACCCTACTCCTGCCATTTGCCTAACTTGCTAGGCCTGGATTTCTTGTGGATATGGGAAGGATTGTGACCTGACTGTTGGGAAGATACGAATAATGACTGTTACATGCTTAGTGCAGTTTGTGGTTTAACATTGTACGTTTAACAGTTGGAAGTCATTTTTTGCATTGTTTCTTGTCAGTTTAAACATAAAAATCTAATTATAAAAAAAAAAGTGGTCACTGCCTAAAACCATTTGTTTGCTTCATGCTTTTTGTACTCTTTTATATTTTTACACTTATACTTGATCCAAAAATTTAAGTTAAAAACAATTAAAGTAGGGATTGGAGAGAAAACTCAGTAACTAAGAGCATGGCGCTCTTATGAGGACCAGGGTTCAGTTCCCAGCATCCATGTCAGGTGGCTTATCACTGTCTCTAGGTCCAGGTCCAGGGGACCTTTGTGCATCCCCTTTGTGCTTCTGTGGGTACCTGCACACATGTATGCATACAGACACATACACGTAAGTAATAAAAAAGTGACTCTTCTAAACAGTCACTGTGACAGGCTTTCATATCTACATGTTCATCATAGACAATAATACTCAGGACGGCTTGGGGCTTATTGTAACATCACTGAGGACCGTTTCTCTCTTGTTATGTATTTGGTTTCTCTTTTTCCAAGGATAATCCCTTTCTATATTTCAAATTATTCCAGTTACTTGTTAGTCAATAAAAAGTAATAATAGTGATACACTCATTGTCTCAAATATTTTATGTACAGTTATATGTATACTTTGTGTTAAGAACTCTAATACATTTAGCATAATATCCCATTATTTTTACTTCATGTCATGAGCATTTTAATGTCAAAAGTATTTTTGGAAAGGGAAGGTTTTACTGTTTTATAATGTGAATGTTCTAAAACATGTTGGGTTTTGCTGATTCTAGACATTCAGATTTCACTCTTTCCTATTTAAAAATGCTTTGATGACTAGTCATACAAATACCTGCTTACCTCCTGATTTTTGTTTTTAGGATACATTGCTAGAAATAGAAAAACAAGCACAGTGATGTGTACACATACACACCCTGTACATTCTATGGGCATTAGTCCTGTGTGTGCCCTGCATCTGTTATAGTTCTGTGTGTGCCCAGCATCTGTTATAGTCCTGTGTGTGCCCTGTATCTGTTAGGCACTGATCTAAGCTTTAAGGAAAAACTGAACCAAAAGCATTTGGATCTGCAGTATGCAGTGATGGCTCCTGCTCTAAGATTTTGTTCTTTGGGTTAATGAAAACTATGTCTACAGTGGGTAGTCTGTAACTTTTTGTTCATAATTGAGTCACATGATTTTTGTTGTCTTCTTAGGTTATGCCAAGGACTTGAATGGATGATGTCACGGCTGAAGATCAGATGATCTCTTCTTACCCCGTCTCATGGACTCTGTATAAACGAAGTGCTGGACTTTACCTGAAAGCTGCAAAAAATGGTTTAGATATATTTATAATAAACTGACTTAAGAGTTTTCTATAAGAAGAAAATTAAGACCACTTATTTGAAAACAAAGATGAAATGTCACCATCCGGTTTGCTCACTCATTCTTTCTAAACCTGTGACTGACTGGTATTTTCTCATGATGAATCCTCTCAGGACATGGCAGAGCTCTGGTGAGGACAGGAAGACATTTGAACTTTGGAGCTTTATTTCAGCGTGACTCGCCCACCCCACCCCAAGTTGAATGTTCCCTTCTCATTACATTGAATCAAATACAAATCAGCACAGATACTGTTTCCGGTTTTTAAAAATGTAATATTATGAAAAGTATTTTGCTTAAAGTTGAATATGTATTGTGTATATACCTCAAGTTCAGGTTAATGGCTTTGATTTGTGTTCTAAAGGAAAGCAAATAACACAAGTTACTGATAGCTTGTTATTCTCCTGATGTCATTGAGTACCACCTTTGGTGTTAAGTGTCACTTTTTAGTTTACCCTCTGTTCTCTGTATTGTCCTAACAGCCAACCCCTACCCAGAATCGTTAAGCTGCTCCTTAAAAATGAAACAAGAGAAAGCTTGACATTTTATACCTATCTTTGTTGCTCAGTAATACAGATGGGAAAATGTAACACAAGTGGGTAGAGTATCTGCTAGACTCCTGGCCTGGTGTGGCTGGGCAGAATTCCACGGTAAGCAATTGTCAGACTTGCCCTTCTGTTGATCCTTATGCCAATTCAGCTAGTAATCAGTCATTCATAAATTGTGATTAAAATGATCAGGTAATTTTTAATTGAAAATTATGATGTGAAATTTATCTACCCAAACAGGTAACATTCTATAAATAGTAGTAACTAATTTAGCTGCAGCCTTTTTAGGTATTAAATTGTATGACAAACAGTTCAGATGAATTTAAGAGTAAACATAAGGCATAGTTTTCAATGAACATTAATAATTTCTCAGTTTGCAGATTAATATCTGCAAAGGTATCTTCTTCCATTGCATAAAATGCCTTGTTTAATAGTTAACAAATCAAATAGTCTGAATGACTTCAAAAATTTGATTGAAAATTTGACATATTACATTATTTGTACTAGAATTTGACCTAAAACATCTTTTATATTTGTTAACTTTTTTTAGTTAAAAATTGAAGTATTTCGGTCATAATTATAAACAAAATTATTCTGTGTTTTAACATATTCTTGGTGACTCTATAAACCTTTTGTGCCCTGAAAACTTGAAGGTTAATTCAAACTGTCAAGATTTAAAATACTCAAGGAAAGATTTAACTAGTTTTAGTATTGGACTTTAAAATTTCCTAAAGATTTTGGTAAAAAATAGAAGTCCACATTATAAGTATTGAAGAAACTTTGAAAAATCTTTCAGTAAATGTAAGACCCTTAATGACTAAAGCCATCGGGTGTGATGAGTGTTCCCATGGGAAGCTTAGTGTTTGAGAGCTGTTCTGTAAGGCTCCCAGTTACTTTAGCATTCAGTGTTCCCCGCCTCCTCTGAGAGAGTCAGCCCTCAGTCACTAGGCAGTGCTGAGGCCTGTTCACGTGTTCTTACACTTTTTCAAATCATGATGAAAATTTTTCTCCTATATACTAAAAATCCTCTTAAAGACTCAAATCTACTTTGTCGTTTTGTCGAAGACAAATAGTCTGTAAAGTCCCCCACCTATCCCAGATCTACAGCTTTTTTAGCTTTTAATTTGAATAGTCATCAGCATAGTTGCTTGGATCATTGTTACATCAGTTCAGCACATAGTAGCATATTCTGGTGTTGCCAAAGTGTTGGCTAAAATTTATTCTTAATTGGATGTTTAAAGCATTTACTCCATTGTTAAAGTTGGCTTAGTCAGTTATTGACAGGACATAAGAAAGCATGAGACTTTACCACATTTTCAAAATACAAGGTTTTTTTTTTTTTTTTTTTTTGTTTTGTTTTGTTTTGTTTTTAACCCTTTTAGACTAAGCCTCAAAAATAATATCATTCCTGTGTACATGTACATAAAAACAAAATTATTGCTGAGTAAAAAAGATTTAATATATGAAACTATCAGAACTGTCGTTAACAGTATTAATTAGGTCTAGGTACGGTGGAGCACTCCTGATATCATGCTGACAGTTTACATGTCATAGGGCAGAACTCAGCAAGTCTGTGGTTTCGGGTGTTAATCTGTAAACAAACATCTCATTTAACCCCACTGTGCTCGGCTTTGAAAAGAACAAAGATTTATACCTCTGTACATGTGGATAGATTTAAGTGTCCTGTTTTGATACTAATTTTGAAAGTTGTTTATCTTCTCTTGGTATCTTGGTAAAACTGGTCATAAGATAAACCATTTGAATACATTTAATTTTGTCATACCATTTATAAAGTGTATGTTTCCCATTATATTGAGAGTTTTATTTTTAAAATCCCCTTGTGTTTCTAGCACACCTTGGCCATCACAGTAGACAAAGAGTACAGAGAAGGCAAGTGGGTTAGGCAATGGGGAATGAGTATTTATTTTTTGGTGACATTTTCTCTTAAGAAGAAGAAAGTGCTTTAGCACCGCTGGCTAGCATCGTTAATGCAGGTGGTCAACCTAATTACATAAGCATGGCCTGAGCTAGAAGGAAGAAGAGTGTTCCCTGGCTTAGAAGAAGTGCCTCGTAGGTAGTCATGGAAGTCACAGGTAAGTGCAGGAGCTTGAAGACTGGCCAGAGGTCTCTAAGGTGTTCTTTTCCTTTGTCTGAGTGTATAGTATTAAGATGCCTAGAAGAGAGACGGCACTGTTCCTCTCTTACGGGCACTTTGTATTTCTTGCTGTAACTACAGCAATCACATACAGTACAGACAACCTCAAAATCTGTTTATATTAGTGTAAATAGAAAAATCGTAGACAGCTGTCTAGTTTTCTCTGCAGGCATTTTTGGGAATGCATCTGTAGTCTGTTCTGCTTTGTCAGTGGGGGATAACAGCACATCCTACATCATATGTGAATGTTGGGGTCTTCTAATTGCCCTTGGTATCCTGATACTCATTTTCAAGGTGAGGTAGAGACAGGGTTTTCTTACATAACGGATTTGAGCGCTTCCGTTCTCCAGACACAATGTGGAATCTCCTGTTGAAGAGCAACTTCCATAGCTCAGCTAACCCTTGCTGCCCTGGATGCTTGCTCACCGCAATGGGGGCTGCTCTGAAGGGATTTTAAGCTTTGCCCATAACCATTATTCCCCAGACCACTAGGCTTTGAGTAACCTCCAGTCTGCCCACCCACCAGTGACTTGACTCACTGCTCTGCACCTTTGCATCTTTAGAGATGCTGAGTCTGTCATGAGAGCAGGTTCAGATTATGGTATCCAGGTACCAGTAGAAGAATTGGATGTTATACTATACTTAGCACCTTAATTCTACTTAACATTGATTTTTTTATGCTGACAACTAGATTCAGAAATACAAGAAAAATATATAGACTATGTCAGGTCCTTAAGTTAGGAGTTAGGACCAAAGGCTATTAACTTCCATTCACATGATCCTCATATAACCAAGAGTAGTGATGTTTTGGAGAATACCAGTCCAGCCCAGTTAACATGGGAAAAGATGACAATACAAAACTGTATGTAGTGTTAAACCTGAAGACATCCTAAAATAATTTCCTACACTCTATTTTTCCTCGTGTTTGCTTAAATAGCAAAGATCGGCATTAAATGTCTAAAGGAATTTGGAATTTGAGACCTAGTATTATTACAAGATAAACCTGCTAAAACGGGCTTTAAAAGCAAAATAAGCCACAGGTATTGATGTTAAGATTGTAATCCCAGCACTCAGGAAGCTGAGACAGGAGAGTTGTTGGGAGTACAAGGTTAATCTGGGCTAAATAATATCAGCCACCAGGACTACATAGCAAAAGACTGTCACAAAGGAAAGGAAGGAAGAAAAAGCCGGCAATCAACCATCATGTGTTTTGTAGAATCAGATGTAATAGAAAACATAGATTCAGAGAGCTTCTTATAATGCATCTGTGCCACGTTCCTCAAAGCAGGTGTGATCTTTCAGACCATGATAGTGGAGTGAGGGGAAGAGTGGAATTTAGCACTCCGGATGCTTGAAAAGTGAGTGCTTGTATTTAACCCGAAAGTGGTGTGAAGCTGGGAAGAAATGTAACAGGGTACAGTTGGGCTAATTATGCAATATTTCATCTTTTTAATTCTCTAACTTTGTACTGTTCCTAAAAACGGATGAGTGAGTCTCTGTGCTGTTGCCTGCTCAATGTGCATCTCCTTGGTAGACATTTCTCATAGTGTGTACTTAAAAAGTGCCTGACATTGATTTGTGTTGATTTCTAAATCCATGTAATAAATGATACATGTTTTCTATGATATATATTCTTTGGAGTTTTTTGTTGTGGTGAGTTTTTTTTTTTTTTTGGGGGGGGGGGGGGAGGTAGGCGTGTTGATACAAGGTCTTACTGTGTAGCTCTGAGTGTCCTGAAACTATAGACAAGGCTGGTCTCCAACTCAGAAGAATCTGTCTGCCTGCCTCCTGAGTGCTGAGACGAAGCTGTGTGCCACCACTGCTGGTTTGTATTGTATATTCTTGTCTTATTGGTGTTATAAGCCTCGGGATTCTAAGTTTGATTTAAATGAAACCACAAAGTTGAAAATACCAAACCATGGTATATAGAAACATGAACAAAACTTAATTTGTTTCCCCTTCCCCCTAAAAAAGGATTTTAACAGATTTATGCAGGGTAAGAGATAAAGATCTTTAGGGAAAGGGCAGTAAATTCCCAAGTGTGGGTGTGAGCCTATCAAGGGAGGGTGGCAAGTACTTCTAACAGTCATATGAAGTGTGGTGGCCACTGAATCACAGTGTTCAAAGCATTCCTGGTTTAGGAAGTGAAGTCATGGGGTGGTCTGGGAAGCAGTGCTAGAATTTGGGACTAAGGCAGAAGTTCCATGAACCCCTGCTGTGCTAGGTTATAGGTAAAGCATGTTTGTAATTGCTTACAAGAGTCTCGGAAGGAGGTTACATGTTTTACAGCTGGGAGAGCAGGCACAGCAAACCTGTGGATCATGTCTTCTTAGGTCTTACACACGGCTCATTGCTGTTTTGCCATTCTTATTTGAGGTGGGGTATTAGTCCTGTGTTCACAGTTTCCAGAGAGTTTTGTTGTGAAATTCTTATTCTTTGAAATTATTTATTCTTAGTCTGTGAGAGGCCTCAGCCTAACTGCATGGTGAGGAGGCTTCTTCCCATTCCCATGTCCCTGAATTGTCCCTTTTGGGTCTGTTTCCATCTCCTACTCTGAGAGGTTAGCCCCTTAATCTTAAAAATCAATGGTGGCTGAAGATCTGTCTTCTGAAACTTTTCCTGCTGAATAGACAGACCCTCTCCAATCAGGAATTGTACAGAGGACCTGGAACCCCACAGACAGATCAATTCAGGATGCAGAAGACATGTCAAAACACTCTGGAAGAAGACAGCTCCATAATGAACAATGCCTGGAAGAATGGATAGCCACCAAGAGCATGATGTGCAATGCAGAACTGCTCCTTAAAATGGACCAACTGGCATCTCTGGATCTGTAGTCTTTGGGCTCTTGGGAAAGCTTTTATTTATCTTGCTGGTTTTGTAGTTATGGAATTGAACCTAGAGCCTCACACTTGGTAGCCAAGGCTTTTGCCATGGAAATACACCCCCAGCCAAAGTTTATTTTCTAATTCACTCACAATGTATCAAACCTGCACTAAATAGTCATTTACCTCTGAGAGGGCTGAAGAAGAAATCTTTAAAAATAAAAAAAAATAAAAATAAAAATAAAGATTCTGCCAGCTAAATGTTTAAGAATAGCAACGCCTTTTATCTTCTAACACAACCACCAAATCCTGAGCCCCTGTGGCTGTTACACAGCTTACAGCTGTCAGTCCTAGTAGTCATTTGACTGAGAGGAGTTTGGTTTTATTGTTTCAGTAGTATAAATTGTACATGATCTCAAATGAGCCTACAATTCCTATTGTTAACATGTCTTCCAAGACACTGTATTTGTTAAATAAGCACAAAGGGCACAGGAAGACCTCTTTATTTGGTTCTTTAAAAGCTTAACTGGTCTTGGGATAAAAAACAATATCTCCTTTTTTAGATTTCTTTGGTAACTGTGAGTTGAAACATCACAGATTCAGAGTCCTTTTCTGAGTTGTATAAACTTTCTGCCTCGTTCGCACTTTTACTGGCTGTGTGAAGACTATTAAATGATTTGTCCCCGGCCATTGCCTTTGGAGCATTTTCCCTTGAGATTCATCTTCATACATAGCTTTAGTTGTATGTGTGAGTCTGCCTCTGGTTTGTGCCTCTGCTCAGAGTAGTTGTGAGGTAGGTTAGTGACTACACACTGCTACATGGCTACTGATTATTTCCTGTGCACCGAGGACCTTCTGTTGCTTCCCTCTCCGGTAATGTGTTTGCAGCCGAGGTGAGAGGGTCAACCGAGTAGGCTTTTTAAAAAAAAAAAAAACTCTTTTACAGCTTATCTCCCCTATTTGCCTCACCTGCTTAAGGTTTTGCCTCGTTTTCAAGATCCCAGTTAAGCTGCACATGCACCAGAGTTCAAAGGTAAAGGTAGGTATTGGAAGTCATGTGTTAATTCTTTCAACTGGTTCATCCAGTGTCCATCCTTAAATGGCCAACATATGAATGGATAGTTTAATCACTGTGCTGGTGAAGGGAAAGGGTGGACAAGTGTGACGTGGGAAGAAGGCAGGATACCCTGAGTCAAGATGATCTCGCTTATATGAGAGCTACAGAGAAGACTTAGGCGGTACTTTACACTACTAGGACTGATCAAAGTTTCACTGAGATTTGAAAGTAGCACTGAATCATTTTTGTTGCTTTCAGAGAATCTGGTGAGGGCCCAGTTGGCACAGTGCTTGCCTGGCATGCAGGCCGCCCTGGGTTCTGTCCCCAGCACTGCATAAAAGTAGGCATGGCAGTGCACACCTGTGTTTCCAGGACTTAGGAAATAGAGGCAGGGGGATCAGAAGTGCAAGGCTGCTATTGTTGGCTACATAATGAGTTCAAAATGGGCCTGGGCTACATGAGGCCCTGTCTTAAACCACAACAAAGGGGATTATATTAATAGGAATGGAAAAGAACACAGACAAGTTTTAATTTCCATTTGTAAGTAAGTGAGATGGCCCTCAGGTGTGAGGTCTGGCTAACTGGGTAGACATTAAGGCACAGAATCATTTGCATCCTATGTGGAAACTTGAGATCTGAAGCATTTTGACAGAATTCCTGTCAATTATTTTATGTATAAAAGAGTTTGCCAGTTTCATTTATTGCCTTACTTGGGCTGCTTTTGAAGGATTCTTGAGACAGCTGCCTCCATTCTGAAGGTTATTTTTAAAAATATAAAATAAACAAGCACAATGCAGTGAGTGGGGAAGGCATGTTAGTTTCAGCAGCGGACTGACGCAGCCAGCAGAAGCTACTGGGTTATACCCGCAGGTCTACACGTGTGTGCCTAGACTTGAGCACATTTCCAAAGCTGCGAGGCTTCAGCCTTATTACTATCTAAACTTTTTTAAAGATAGACTTTTTCCATAACTCATATGTGAAATCCTATTGAAAGAAAGCAGATAAGATTGACATATCAGATGTATGCGTATTTTGTAATTTAACATTAACATTGACTTTGTGAAAATGGCATTTTAACCAACATAAAAATCGTTGATCGGGGACTAGCTACAACAGTGGTTTGTCAATTAAATTTTTTTTGTTGTTTTGAAAAATCCTTTGATTAAAAAGGGAGTTTTAAAAACGACTCCACTTTTAACGTGTCTTAGCACTTTTCCAGTTGCTGTGATACTCTGACAGAGGCAGGGATATTTTGGTGCCCAGTTCAGGTCATCATTGCAGGGAAGTTATAGATAATCAAAGAGCCCAGCAAGACAAAACAAAGCAATCTTGAGCAAAAAGAATGAAGTAGGAGACATTGCACTACCTGATTGCAGATGTGCTACAATGCCATAGTAGCCAAAATCCAGCTTAGCATTACCGTAAATGTTAAACGTTGACGAGACAGAACTGAGCTCAGATGTAAACCCACATAGCCACAGCCAACAGATCTTCAACAAAGGCGGGAAAAGGTGTTGAGGAGCATTCCCTTCTATAAATAAACCATGCCCCTGTGCAGGCGAGTGAAAGTAAATCCCTCTCCTCTGTTAAGATAATCAATTGAAAATGGATTAGACTTTGCACAGGGCCTGAAACTGTTCCTTCCACCTAGAAGGCCCTCTCCTCCTGGTCACAAAGAGCATCCTTTGTTATTAAATTAGAACCAAAAAACCCATAAGAATGAAAAGCCTATAATGAAGAGGCACATAGGCAATGTGTTTTATTTTGAGCTGAGGGGGTGCTTTGAGACAGGCTTTCTAGTGGTTCTGGCTGTTCTAGAACTGGCTATGTAGACCATGCAGGCCTTGAACTCACAGATCCTCCTGTTTCTACCTGTAATATGCTTCTTTTTATTTTCCCACTCTGATTTCACATCGCTAATTGAAATTAATATGCTCTCATAGCACATGTCTGCTTATAGCAGACAACAAGCTAACAAAATTAAAGCTTAGATATTTGTAATGCATGTTTCTAAAACACGACAACTCACTTTAAAGGAGGAAGTCAGACATTCTTGCTAAGCTCTGATTCTGCCTTGCTAATGGTAAGAGGACAGGAAAAGCAGGGTTGTGAGAGTATCCATCAGAAAAGACCACTCAGACATGGGCTCAACCCAAGAGAATGTTTTTATTAGTCAACCAGCAATTACTCTGGGAGTTCAGGACCCAAGGACAGCTACAGGTTTTTTTCAGGGTGAGCTTTTAAGCACAAAAACATACCCTGGGTTGACACACTTCTGTTAATTAAGAACAGTTAACCAGAAGCAGGATTACGGTAGCCAAAAGTCAAGGTTAGAACATTTAGGAGCTTTCCCAGAACTGTGGACTTGGATGCATTAGGACTTTGTTCTCTTTTGGGGGAGGCGTTGTTGCCTGTGTACTGGGTTCTAGGGCCTGGATGGTACTTCTCTCATGGTGTCAGTTGTGTGAAGGTCTGGAGGCCTGTTAAGTTCTAGAGACAAGTAGCAATAGCATCCTGAGGGCTGTGAACAGATGTGACTGTGCTCTGCCTGTGTGAAAAGGAGCCAAACTGTGAGGACTAAAGTCTTACTCAAGGGGAGAGTTCTGGCGATGTCCTTGCCATAGACAGTATGTCCTGCAGCTGGTTCTGTCACTCTAAGAAGAGGCTCATTTAAAAAAAGATCATGAAGTAATTTTCAGGTCAGGGGCTGTATTTTAAGGGAGATGAGCTTGTAGTTTACTCATTAAAGTAATTAAAGGAGGAAACTTTATGGCTGCCCCCTTTACACACACACACACACACACACACACACACACACACAAGAAAAAGAGAGACAAAGAGACAGAGAGAGACAGGCAGAAGGAGAGTACATTATCAAGAGACAGAGAGAGGGAGAGGGAGGGAGGGAGGGACAGAGATAGAGAAACAGAGACACAGAGACAGATGGAGGGAGGGAGGGAGGGAGGGAGGGAGGGAGGGGAAGAGAGGGAGAGAGTTTTGTTTTCTTAGTGTATTAAAGATGATTAGAGTGGCTTACAGACTATGGTCTAGCTAATCCAACAATGACTGTCTACCTACAGAAAGTGCAAGAATCCTGTGGTTGTTCAGTTGATGAGGCTGAATGTCTCTGATGGTCTTCAATATAAGCAGGAGTCCCAAAGTAGGAGGCTCTAATGCTAGTAAAGAAATGGTTCTGCCAGTAAGAGCTAGGACAACCAGGCTTGCAAAAGAAAAGAGAGAGAGAGAGAGAGAGAGAGAGAGAGAGAGAGAGAGAGAGAGAGAGAAAGCAAAACCTTCATTCCTCCACGTCCTTTATATAGCTTGCTTCCAGCAGGTGTGACCCAGATTAAAGGAAGGTCTTCCCACTTCAAATTCTTTAATTAAGAAAAATAACTCACCAGTGTCCCCAGCTGCTTGGGGTTTTAGTTAATTCCAGATGTAGTGAAACCAAGAACAGCCATCACAGCATACAGTTAGAGTAGTTTGTATACCCTACAATGGGAATTCAAGAGAAGATGCAAGAGTTGGAAGGTTGCTTTCGCAAGAAAGGCTTTTGGGCAGAGGAAGGGGAGGATTTTGATGTCTAGAACTGAAGGCTGTATTGTTAATCTCACTGAAGACAATGAAGAATTGGGTTCCAGAGGTATTAGTTTTAGTTGTTAGTTCCTCAATGTGAGGTTAGTACACTGTCTTAGTTAGGGTTTCCATAGCTGTGAAGAGATGCCATGACGAAGGCAACCCTTATAAGGACATTTAACTGGAGCCGGCTTACAGGTTCAGAGATTAAGACCATTATCATCATGGCAGGAAGCATGGCACCATGCAGGCAGACATGGTGCTGGAGGAGCCAAGAGTTCTACATCCTGAGCCGAAGGGAACCAGAAAGAGACTGTTTTCTAAGTCCTCCAGGACTCAAACAAGGCCACACCCACTCCAGCAAGTTCACACCCACTCTAGCAAGGCCACACCCACTCCAGAAAGGCCACGCCACCTAATTGTGCCCTCCCTGAGCCAAGCATATTCAATCCACCACACACACACACACACACACACACACACACACACACGTAAATGCTTGAGCCTTGATGGTCTCAAAGCTGGAGTCAAATTCTGTACCCTCATATGCTTGAACGAGGTGTACATTAGGGAACCAACAGCCTGGGCAGAAGTCAGTATGCAGCTCTTAGGGTATCATTATAAATGCAAGAGCATTATACCCAATAATTCTCGATACACTTCTATCTTTTCACATATTCTTTCCCTTTTCCTCGTGTTCAAAAATGCATCCTTTGGGGATCGCATAGATATGATAGGCACAACATCTTATTTATATCAAAGTAAAATTTACCAGGCATTTTGTATCCATCCCTCCTCCACCCCTTGTGTTTGTGCCGTGCTAGGGTTCAACTCCAGGACCTTGTGCACAGTAAGTATTCACTCTATAATTCAGTCTAGGATGAGGGATCTAGAAAATTGTAACACTTGTTTCTCAGGCTGCTTGATGTGCTGGAACAGTCTTGGAAACAAAGTGTACAGGGTGCTAATGCGACAGGAGATGTTAAGGACCACTGGTGATAGGAGCTGCTACCTAACACCCTGAAGTGGCCTGGGCTTCAGTCCTTGTGGAATGGGCCGTCCTTCTGCCTTATTGGGTGTCAGGAGCAGGTAGGGTCTTCTGTTCTTTGTGCCTCCTGACTTCTTCACCCCTCGGTCATGGGCAGTACTTGTGAAATGCCCACAACCTTGCACATTCAGGGTTTACTTTTCCATGACTTTTCGACCCGTATAGCCGATGTCATTTCCACCGTATATGCCATGTGGTCATGGCAGCTCATCTGGATTCTAGGGCTCAGAAAGAGGCTATAGAGCAGTGGTTCTCAACTTGTGGGTAATGGCTTCCTTGAAGGGATCATATACTAGATATCTTACATATCAGATATTTACATTATAATTCAAAACAGTAGCTAAATTATAGTTATGAAGTAGCAGTGAAATAATCTTATGGTTGGGGGTCACCACAACATGAGGAACTGTATTAAAGGGCCATGACATTAGGGAAGGTTGAGACCCACTGATACAGAGGATTACTGAAGCAAGCTGGCCAGCAAGACCATCTGTATCGTCAAACTCTATGTTCAGCCGAGAGATACCCTTTCTTGATGAATAAGGCAAAGCCATCAAAGAAGAGTCCCAAATAAGACAGAATCTGAACCTTGGGTCTTCTCAGGCACACATACACATTCTTGAAATATGCATATACATGTATATACATATACATATTTACATGAAGAAAGAAATATAATAATTATAATAATCATAGCATTTGGTTAATTCAGATAGGGAACAGATCAAGAAAGGACAATAGAAAGAGGTGGCATTGGAATTATGTCTTAAAATAAATTGATAAGGTTAAAGTGGAGGAGATAAATATTTTTGGCAGAGAAAACATATACAAAGCTAAGAAACTATGAGATGAGACAGTGTGTCCAGAGAACTATGGGCAGTGTGAGTGGACAGCACTGCAAAGCTGTAAGGCAAGACTGAAGATACGGTTAAACTGTGCTAGCTTCAAAGAGAAGAGACTTGAGACGTTTTTAGGATGTAGGTCTTGCCGTCTCAAGGGAAGACATGATCTGCACAGGAGGAACAGCTAGCTCAGAGAGGCTCTGGGGCTCCCAGACTCCAGGCTGAGAGAAGAGCTTGTACAAAGGCCGCCAATGCAACAGGAATAGACAAACAAAAACCAGGCATGGGAAAAGGAGAGAATTAAAGGTTTTATTTTTAATTAATTATTTTATTTATTTACATTCCAAATGTTGCCCCTACCTCTCAGGGGCCCCCTTCCCAGAGTTCATCACCCCATCTCTCTTCCCCTTTGTCTCTGAGATAGTCCTCCCCAGGACAGCCCCCATCCCTGGAGCATCAAGTTTCTACAGGATTAGGCACATTCTCTCCCAGTGAGGCTGCTTGGCACATATGCAGCAGAGGAATTTAAGTTTTTAAAAGTGAGACATTTTGAATGCAGTTTTGCATAAGCCAAACTAAGACTCTGAAAGGTCCTTCCTGTGTAAGACAATCTCATCATTCTCCTACAGGCCATTCCTCCTTTCCTGGAGTCTACGACAGGTGATGATGGCCCAACAACTGCAGGCAGAGAATTCTGGGAAGAGTTAAAGAGAAGTTCAGAAGAATTGCAACTGAGAAAACAAGTAAAGTTCTTGCCTGGGAAGTTGGAGGACCCAAGCTTAGATTCCCCAGAGCCTACAGTGAGGAACTCTGGGAGGGGGGACCAGGAGGTGGGGGCAACTTTGGAATGTAAAATTTTATAAAATTCCAGGCACACTTCAATCCCAGTACTGGAGAGAAGAAGCTCATTGGCCAGCCAGAACAACCTCATCGGTAGGTTCCATTGAGAGACCCTGACTCAAAAAAACAGTGTTGATAGTATGCTGGTTCATTTTTTATTGTTCAGTTGCCACCAACTAAGTCAACTGGGAATAGGAAATCTCAATTGAGGAGTTACCTCTAGCAGATTAATCTATGGCACATCTGTCAGGCATGTTCTTGATTATTAGTTGATGGCCTAGCCCATGGTGGGTAATGCTGCCCCTGGGCAGGCAGTCCTGGGTTCTATAAGAAAGAAGGCTGAGCACCGAGTCAGAGAGAACAAGCCAACGAGCAGCACTCATCTGTTATTTCTGCTTCAAGCTTCAGCCTCGAGCTCTTGCCTGGGTGTCCCTCAGTGATAGGCTGTAATCTGTAAGGTGAAATAAGCCCTTTCCTTCCGGAGTTGCCTTTGGTCATGGTGTTTATCACAGCAACAGAAAGCAAACTAGAACAAACCGATAGAGCCTGAGAAAAGACACCCCCAAGATGGTCCTTGACCTCCAAATGTACAAACGCTCACTTGCATACATGTGAATATTGACATATGGTCAAAGGTGTGGACAGGGAAAGAGGGAGAGGGAGAGAGGGAAGGGGGAAAAGAATGGAGAGAGAGAGAGCAAGAGAGAGAAAGAAAGAGAGAGAAGGTAGATGTAGGAGGAGCTAAGGTGGGAGGAATGAGGAAAGGAAGAGGAGGAGTAAGGGAGGAAGAGGAGAAGGAAGACGAGGGCTAAGGTAGAGACGGAGAATGAGGGGAGGGATATGGGGGGCTGATGTTCGCTTGTCTGTAGCAGTCAAATGTAGTTGGCATATTGGGTTGGGTATTAGGTTACACTTCTAATTGTATGGGCATCTTGTGATTGATCATTACCAAATATATAAGCCTTTGGATAATCTAAGCATTAGAGTCTCATCTGTACCGAGCTCGTGTGGTTGGTGGGATGGTCTGGGCAATGCCCAGCCTTGCAGACACAGCGTGGAAGACTGGCAGAGCCATCTCCCACGCTGGCGTCTCATGGGTGGCAGGGCTGGTGTCTCTGGCTAGCCGTTTCTAGCTGCAGCTAGAAACTAGCTAGGCAGAGACACTACAGCATAGATAGTCGGCTTGACTGGTGGCCCTTTTAAAATAATTACAACAGGTAGAAGAAAGAGAAGGAAAAGAGGAGAGAGAAAATCCTGAGGTTGAGGATATACCTTAGTCAGTAAAGTGCCTGTCATGTAAGTATTATGATTTGAGTTTGAGTTCCAGCATCCATGTAAAAATAAGTTGAGTGTGGTGGCATACATCTGTAACCCTGGCATGAAGGGCAGAGGTCAAAGATAAGGATCCCAGAGCTCATTGGCCAGCCAGTCTAGACCTTATCTTGAAAACGTAATAAGCTGGAGAGAGACCAAGACACTGTGGCCTTCATGTGCATCTGCGCACACGTGAGCAACATGAAAACAAGTCTCAGACAAATAACAAACGACAAGCCTGCTTCCCCATGAGAATCTGGGACAGGATGGTCTAAAAATCTGCAAAGAGCAAACCCTGACGTATTTGCCTGTATAAAAAGGAACGAAAGGCATTCCTAAAAGGAATCCCTGTTTAGAATTGTCACTGCTGTTTGGAATTGTTGGAATCAGACTCTGGCAGCCAGGAGGCTCTCCCCTGTCTGAGACTCAAGCTTGTTTATAGCACGTCCTCCCCACCCAACCCCTTTCTGGGCCAGGCTGGCCCTGAGGCCCTGTGACCTGAAGAGGAAACAGGAGCTAAACATAAACAGCCAAGAGGGACAAATGCAGCCTTGAGAAGAGAGGGAGACACCATTTCCCAAAGACGCTGCTACTGTTCATTCTGTGGGAAGAGAAAGTCTAGCATTGCCTTTTCTTGTTCTTTCAGAGTCAGCCAAGAGCTTAAACATGTTTTCCCTGACACTGGGCTTCCTCCATCTTTCTTTGAAGATGCTGAGTCCCTCAACCACACAGCAGCTGCAGACCTCTGAGGGGCTGGCCTGGGGAAGGCTCTTTTCCTTTCCTCTCTTTCTCTCCCAGCAGCCACCTATGTTTATAGCATGCCTGACTCGTTGTTTTTCTTTAAAATGCCAATAAAATAATACTCCAGTTTTCTTTCTAATCTGTCTTTAGACTCTTAGATTAAAAAGACAAAGAAGCCACTAAAGGCGACCCTGATGTGTTTATAAAAAGCTAAAGAGATATAGAATATGTTCTATGGGTGTGTGGTGGGGTATGGGGGAAGGGTATATCTCAGCGGGCCCAATGCTGAAGCATCTCTTCTCCCTAAGGGATCAGCCACAGGACGGTATAGTATAGAATAGAGTTTATTCAGGGCATGGGGAGGGGAGTTAAGAGGGTAGTAGAGGCAGAGAGAGAAAGAGGGAGGGGGGAAGAGAATAGAAGTAGAGAAGAATAGAGGCTGGCCATGAGCATGTGGAGAGGGGAAGGGGAAGAGAGAAGCAAGAGCCAAGAGAGCAGGAGATTAAGAGAGAGAGGAGGGGGCAAGCAGCCCCTTTTATAGTGGGCCAGGCCTACCTGGCTGTTACCAGGTAATTGTGAGGAGGAGCATACCTGGCTGTTTCCAGGTAACTGTGGGGTGGAGTTTAGGCAGAATCTAATAGATCCCAAATTTCTAGTAGCAAATGGACCCCAAAATTGCTGAATATAAATCAGACGAAGAGTACAAAATTTATAAAACTTCTAAAAAATGCCAAACTATCTACAATGGTACAGAGCAGACTAGAGGTTGTCAGGGGATGAACCCTGGGGAGGTAAAGCTGGTAAAATTACAAAGAGACCAGAGGAAACCTTTGAAGAGGAGGGATATAGTCATTATTTTTATTGTAATGATGGCTTCACACGTATGTACCAACTCAAAACTGTGCAACGTGTACAACTTATTATGTATCAGTTAAACTACAACTACATCACTGGCTGATTTATGAGTTTGTTAGAAGTCTCCAAATGTTTAGTGACAATAATATAACACTTTTTTGCAAGGGCATAGAAAACATACCAATGTCTTCCAGGAGCTGTGAAATTAGTTCACAGATGTGAGTTAACTACAAAGTGAGATGGTAGGCATTTCTTATGGAGGAATAATCTACATTTAATTATTGTAGTGGCTATATGTCTATGTCTGTCAAACTTCATAGGAATATATACTAAAAAGTGTGCATTTCACTGTTATTATACATCACACCTAATTTTAAAAATAGAAAAGATGAGCAAATAATTCTATGAACACCAGATTTTTAAATTAAATTTCTACAGAGTATCACATGTATACAACTAAACATATAAATATTTTCAAATCAAATAATTGCTTATCTGTTTAAAATCAAAATACAGTTATAAAACAACTCTTTAAAATGATTCAATTTTATCAAAATAAGTAATGCTTATTTGATGAAATGAATATTTTCCTGAAAATGAAATGTGTTAAAGTCTCTTCTCTCTTTCTGAATGATTCTTCCTCTCTTTTGGCCCTTTCCCCATCTTGGAGCCTTAAAGAGTAGAAAATCTGAGAAGTAAAATGAGGGGCACACGCCTGTGGTCTCTGCCTTTCCTCATGCTAAGGATGTCTGTCAGTCAGTGCAGAAGGACATCTTCTATTACCTCCACTTTCCTCAGAGATTTGAGACTTGGGATGGCAAGGAGACAAACATGTTGTCCTCTTATGGTCTTCCAGAGTTCTTAGGGTCTCTTGGATCTTTGCCTTTTGGGAGCATCATAATACCATTACAAGTCAGCTCAGTTGAAAATGTGGAAACAGATCATTTGAAGTCATTCAACTGTGATGGATTGAACAACATTCTATGAATAATTGGTGTGTGCAACCAAGTATAACTTAAGGTTTGCCTTGATTACATTATCAGTAGGGAGTAGTAGCATCTGATTCATTCACCTACTCTCAATAACACTCAAGTGACATTTGTCTTCCTTAGGCATTCTATCATCTGAAGGTGGCTTTGGGATCTGGTCCTCCCATAGGTATCTCTGACTTTGTTGAGTTTCCAGTAGCCTGATTTAAGCACATTAAGCAAGAAAGTTTATTTGGTTCACAATCTGAGGCTAAAATTCAACATTTCAGGAAAATCCAAGTGGCAGGACCTTGAAGAAAGTAGTCACATTACAGCTACAGTCAAGAGCAGAGAACTATGGATTAATACACACGTAGTAGTTGTACACACATAGTTGACGGTTTGAATACTCTTGGCCCAGGGAGTGACACTATTAATAGGTGTGGCCTTCTTGAAGGAAGTGTGTTATTATGGCTGTGGGTTTTAAGACCTAGAACTCTGGAAACCAATCTTTTCCTAGCACCCTTCAGATGAAGATATAGAACTCTCAGCTCTTCCTGCACCATGCCTGACTGGACACTGCCATGCTCCCACCTTGATGATAATGAACTGAACCTCTGACCTGTAAGCCAGCCCCAATTAAATGTTGTTCTTATAAGAATTGCCTTGGTCATGGTCTCTCTTCACAGCAAAGAAACCCTAAGATAGATGTTGGTATCAGGAGTGGGGTATTGGTGTAACAGGCCTGACTATGCTTTTGTTTGGAAAAATGTAGATTTTGAGACTTTGGATTTGGAAAGCAGTAGAATGCTTCAAGTGGGGCTTAATGGGCTATCCTAGTAGACTTCGTTACTGAGGGTGACTTGAACAGTGAAGCCTGGCTCTAGAGGTTTCAGAAAAGAAGAATTTTAATATGTGGCTGAGAAACTGTTTTTGTAATATTTTTGTTGCTTTTTGCCCATGTCTGAAGAGTCTGCCTGAGGCTAAGGTAAAGAGATTTATATTAATTACATTGATGAAGGAAGTTTCAAAAAAGCCCAACAGAGACTTTGTTCTCTGGTTAAGTCTCATGAAGAGCATTTTGAACAGCATAGCAAGCATAGAAAGGAAAAATACAAAATATATGGCTCAAGTATTAAAGGGGTACCAGTGTAAAGTCCTCATGAAAGGGAGAAACTCCCCCCATTCAAACCTCAGGAATTCACAGCCACCCAATAACTCACAAGACACTGAACTCGATGCAATCAACAAGAGGTAAATTTCAGTCAGCATGCTGAGGTCAAGACCCATAACCCACGAATGGGGCAGTAGGGTCTGACCCAGAGCTATGGAGCTAGAGGAAATTTAAAGGCAAAAACCACAAGCAAAAAAACACAACCCAGGGGGAAACCACAACCCAGGGGAGTGAAGGGGGTTATTAGAGAGTACCTGTGGAAAGTCCCAGCCCATTATTCAGTTCGTGATAGGGTCCAAGGAACAGTCATGGGGAACATTTTGTATAGGCTATTGTCAAGAGCCTATTCATATTCAACCATCTATCTTGTGGTCAGCCAAGTTCCTGAAACACAGAGCTCACGACCAAGCTGACCTGCACTCTTGGTTCTGCTCAGCCTGCTAGGAGTTTCTGAAAGTTTTTAACCCTTTCACCAGGAAGTGAAATGGACCCCAATCCTGAGTTCAAAGAGAGTAAATTGAATTAAGGAGTAGTGATCTCAGGGCAACATCTTACCCAGATAAACTCACTGTTTGTGTTTGCAGTTGAACAAGAAATGGTTTGGACTTTTAATCTGGAAGGAACTGCAATCCAGTAATGGAAGTTTACTTGTGATTCAGATCTTGAGGAACAGTGGCCAAGCAAAGCTTAGGCCCAACATGGTAGTTAAAGAGTTAAAAAATTTTAAACCTTCCACAGATGGAGTCAAGAGTGCAGATCAGCTTGTTCTGTGCTCTGGGTCCTAGGAAACTAGCTATCCACAAGACAAAATAAACAAGATAAAAGATAAGAGTTCAGAGCTGGGAGTTCAGGTCAGCGTGCCCATGTACCCTGGATACCAGGAACTGAACTGACCACAAGATAGGGTTTCGTGCCCGTGCACCCTGGATACCTAAGTGGGGGTTGTACTTCATTGCTGCCTCTGTGTAGGACAGGCCAGAGGTGCGACCTCAACGTGTTGAAATCAAATATACCTCTTGTTAATTGCATCAAGTTCGGTGTCTTGCAGTTATTGGGGTGGCTGTGAATTCCTGTGGGTTGAGAGGGAGTTTCTCCCTTCCTGGCAGGCCTTACAGTGGTACACAGATTTAATCCCAGGAGACATTGTCAAGCAGATCTCTTGAGTTCAAGGCTAGTCTGGGACGGCAAATTCTAGGTATAGGAAAGCTTAAGTCCAGTTATGGTAGTACACACCTTTAATCTCAGAATTCTGGTGGCAGAGCCATACAGATCTCTGAGTTCAAGGTCAATCTACAGAGAAAGTTTTCAGGACAACCAAATTTAAGCAGTGAGGGAGTTGAAAAACAAAAAGTGGTAGTAGAACAAAGGGCCATGCCCCAGCACCAACAAGCAGTGGAACTCGGCGGCTTTTGCCATGTGGCTCTGGATTTAGAGTCAAGAACAGAAGGGACTACTGGGACAATTGATGCTGGTTAGCTGGAGCTAATAAATAGCAATGATTAAGGAGCGACCAACATCACTGAGGTGAAATCTTCTGGGAAGTGTTTTCTGAGAGCACAAAGAAACTGTGTTCCAGAGACAGCCAAGGTTGTAACTTGTCATAGAGAAGCTAGTCTTGGTAATGTGTAAGAATCACCCAGGTGGTACTGGTTTTGAAGGCATGAAGGGGTCATAGAGAAGAGCTGAGGCTTGACACTGTGAGAGGCCATGGAAAGCCATTGTTGAAAGTGCAACCTCAGCTGCAATTAATGGTCCAGGACTGAAGGGGTCATGCAAAGGAGTTGAAGCTTGGCACCATGAAGAGAGTCTATGAGAGGCTATTGTTGAAGCCTAGTTGCAGTGGAAGACCCCAGTGTACTGAAGATGCCAGTACCATGGGATGATCACCAAGAACAGCAGCAGCAGTGGAGTAGAGTCAACCAGAGCCTAGAGTGCTACAGAGGGCAGAGCTGGAGATGTGATCCAAACCCTTTGGAGGAGCCTAGAAGATTATGTGTGGATCCCAGACATTGGAACAAGAAGCTGTAAAGTTGAAGTTGCCTTGGAGACCCCAAGATGTTTTAGATGCCAGAGCTGTGGGCTATCTGCTGAGGAAATCTTCTAACAGGGAGTGGAACCAACCCAGGAGAAAAAAGTTTGTTGCAGTCAACAAAGATGAAAAAGGATTTGGCGATCCGAAGAATGTTTTTGACATCAGACATGGAGATGCAGAGTTTGGAGTTTGTCCAGCTGGTTTATTGTTTTACTTTGGGGATTATAGTTACATGATTGGATGACTCTCAGAAGAGACTTTGAACTTTGGACTTTTAACATTTTTAAGACTGCTATAGACTATGGGGATTTTGGAAGTTAGACTAAATGTATTTTTTTATTATGCTATTGCTAGGTATGGCTCCCACAGAATCATATGTTTGAACAAGCCTATAGGGGCCAGGGAGTAGAATGTGATGGTTTGAATATGTTTGGCCCAGGGAGTGGCACTATTAGTAGGTGTGGCCTTGTTGGAGTAGGTATGTTACTGAGGCTGTGGGCTTTAAGACCCACATTCTACCCCCCTGGAAGCCAGTCTTCTAGCAGCCTTCAGATGAAGATCTAGAATTCATAGTTCCTCCTGCACCATGCCTGCCTGGGTGCTGCCATGCTCCCACCTTGATGATAATGAACTGAACTTCTGGACCTGTAAGCCAGCCCCAATTAAATATTGTCCTTATAAGAGTTGCCTTGGTCACAGTGTCTGTTCACAGCAATGAAACTCTAAGTAAGACAGAAGTTCTCAGCTCACTTATTCCATTCTTATTCAAGATTTTCCTGCCTAGGGAATGGTGTCACCCACTGGAGCTTCTTTCCTCCTCAGTTTATGCAATCTAGGTTTATGCCCATAGGTCAACCTAATCTAAATCTCTTGTTGAGACTCCCTTCCCAAGTGACTCTAGATTGTGTCAAACTGACAATAAAACTCACCATTATAATGTCTGTACAGTTCATCTGATTTAAATGCCTAAAAAAGAAGGAGCTTTAAAATATTATATATATATATATATAGAGAGAGAGTTTTAAAATATAATATAATATAATATAATATAATATAATATAATATATAGTTTTTAAAATGTGGCATGTAGTCTGTGATCTTGGGCAAGCAGACAAACTTTTTTGACCTCAACTTGTTCCGTAGTAAACTGGAGATATTAACTGGACCAGACTGCACAGATTTGTTGTGAGAATTGGTGAGGCCATCTCCCTGTTTCTCTTATTCTCACTATGATGCCTTTGAAGTCCTTGCTCCATAATGTCATCGAGATGCTGGTACTGTGGTACCCTGAGTGCTGTAGACCCTTTCCTTCTTGAATTCTCTTAAGAGAACTTCAGGACTTGCCATCTGGCTTGACTGTTCCTAGGACCCAGATATAAAATTATTGCTTTTATTTAGAGCTGAATAAAACAAATTAGAATAGCATTATTAGGTCCTGGGCACACAGAGGGCAGTAACAGTGCCAAGAGGAAAATGGCACTTTGGAGATCTGAACAGACATTGTCTTTACTTGGTGCATGTGTTTGAGAGCTTGGTCCCTAGCTAATGGTGCCGTTTGAGAAGGTTATGAAACCATTTGGAAGTGGAGCCTTGCCAGAGGAAGTCTGTCACTGAGGGTGGATTTGCAGTTCTGTAGCCTATCCCTACTTCCTGTTGCCTCTTACCCACTTACCCACACTCAACCCTGTGTACAGAGGAATTATGATTACTCCTGCTTCCTCATTGCCAGGCTAGCCTTCTGTTCTGGCTACCATGTCTTCACCTGAAGCCAAATTGGCCCTTTCTCAGGGCGTTCTACCTCAGCAACAGAAAACTGATATAGGCACTATACTGCAATCTCTTTTTTGATCTTATGATTTCTGCAATTGTTTTTCTTGAGTCTAGAGCTTAGGTGAAAAAGTGTAGTGGCCCAGAGGACTGCTGTCCCATGCAAGTGTGAGGGGCGCTACACATGCGACTTTACATTGTTTACCGGCCACACTGAAACATGTAAGAGAGTACAATTCGTTTTAATAATATATTTTACTTATCTGTTGCCCTAGTTCTGGGAGGGGTGTTTTTTGTTGTTGTTGTTTTGTTTTTTGTTTTGTTTTGTTTTTCAGGGTCCCAGACATGCCAGATAAGCACTCTACTACTGAGGTCCTGTTTCCAAAACTTTTGAGGCATGGTCTCATCAAGTTTTTGATCTTCTCCTAGTTTCCAGTAACTGGGATTATGTACCAGTGCTTTCATGTCTGGTTAGTAATGCTGCAATTTGGATCTTAAATGTTCCACCAATGGCTCCTGTGATGATGATTTAGTCCTCAGCCTAGGGCTTCTGGGAGGTAAGGGCATCCTTCATTGGTGGAGTGCCTCTTAGGCCCAGAAAGTCTCTATTCCACCATGCACCCTCTGCAGGATCTATTACCTTACTACAGGCCTAAACAGAGCCAGCTGCATCCTGTGTTGACAGCATTAAAAGAGTGAGCCAATCAACAGTTTTTGTTATACAAATTGACCACGTCAGCTATTTACTACAGTTAACAGAAAGCTGACTAAGATACTCCCTGTATTCAATATCACACCATGTAATCAACTGTCTTCCTTAGGATTTCTGTTGCTGTGATGAAACACCATGACCAAAAGCAACCCGAGGAGGAAAGGGTTTATTTCACTTACAGTTACTTATAGCAGTCTACGATCAAAAGGCAGGACCTCAAGCAGGGCAGGAATACGGCAGCAGGAGCTGATGCAGGGGACATGCAGGGGCCATACAGAGTGCTGCTTTTGGGCTTGCTCCACATGACTTCCTCAGCAGCCCAGGGGTGGCCCCGCCCACAATGGGCTGATCCGTCCCACATCAATCACTAATTAAGTAAATACCTCCGCCCCCACCAGCCTTGCCTACTGCCCAATCTTATGGAGGCATTTTCACAATCGAGGCTCCTCCTCTCTGACTTGTGTGAAGTTGACATAAAACCAGCCAGGACATCAACATATAACTATTAGTAAGGTATTTTACTCATCATTGCATTGTTATGTATTTTACACTTACAGCATGTTTTAGATTGAATAAGTCACATTTCAAGGGGTGTGTGATCAATGTGACTAATAACTCCAGTTCTAGACAATGCAGGACTGGCGACCACTAGTGAGACAGGAGTTAATTCCCTGCTGGGAGAAAACAGAGGATCATGTTGGAAACATCTGAAGCAAGCACTACTTTTGGATATTTCTATTTCAGACTTTCCTACGTTCCTGAATCAAGACAAAGGGGGCAATCAGTAGACAGTCACTATGGTGGCTTGAATAAGAACTGCCCCCACAGATTCATTATTTAAATCCCAGGGAGTGGCAATAGGAGGCGTGGCCTTCTTGGAGTGGGTGTGGCTTTCTTGGAGGAAGAGTGTCATTGGGGGTGGGCTTTGGGTTTTCAGAAGCCCAAGGCAGGCCGTATGTCTCTCTTTTTTACTTCTGTCTCAGTTCCAAGTTTCAGATGGGACCAGAAGATAGAAGTTTTTTGTGGGATACCTAGGACTAACAAGGGATCTGGTAATTTTAGTGAGAGAAATTTGCAAGGCACGTGATGAAAGGGTTGCAGGGCCCACTCCTCTGCATATGAACACTGCTAAATTAAGAGAGCATCATTGATGCTTGAACACAAACAGACCTGTACCTGAGAGCACAGCTGTGTCTTCCAGGCTGTGCCGGGATGGACCTGGTCAACAAGAGATCTGTACGAGAATGTTCCACAAAGTAGGTCAGTGTCTCTTAGTATTCACTCACCATAGGCTTTCACAGTTAAAAACAAACAAACAAAAACAAACAAACAAAGAAGAAGCACCGAAAAATCGTCCTACTGATTATTCTAAGAGATTTTTCTAGTGCTAATTGGTATTAGCGCTAGTTTTTCTTTTTAATGTTTTTATGTTTAAATGTTTGTTAATCCCAGCACTTGGGAGTCAGAGACAGGCGGATTTCTGAGTTCGAGGCCAGCCTGGTCTACAGAGTGAGTTCCAGGACAGCCAGGGCTACAGAGAAACCCAGTCTCAAAAAAAAAAAAAAAAAAAAAAAAAAACCACCAAAACAAAACAAAACAAAACATTTCAAAGCTATCTTACTGAAATAAATCATTAAAATATATTTCAAGATTCTTAGGTGTTCCTTTAGGCTTTGTCTCTAGATCTAAAATATGTAGTCATGTCCTAGGTTTATGCACCTTTTAAAAGTTGCATATGAATCCATAGGTGAAGCACAGCATTGGGTTCGAATAGTTTAAGATGGAAGTAAATGAGAGCTGGGTGGGGTTGACCACATGTTATGTTCAGCTTATATTTTGAAACATATAACTAAATTTCTTTTCAAAATATGTAGCCAGTTCCTTTACATTCCTACCTATCAAACGACTTAGCATTAGCCAATCCTAGTGAAAACGGCAGCTTATTGTTTGAATTTGTATGAGACAGAAGCTCTCCTCATTTGTGAGTTGGTTCTTTCTTTTTTTTAAATGTCGGACCAACTAAGTCCTGACACTATTTATTGCCTAACTTCTCTTCCTTTGATTAGAAATGCCACTTGTGATGCTTCTATTTTACCGTCTAGTCTATTGTGATCCAAATTCCTTCTGAGTCATCCTACACTATTACAAATCATTTCAAATCTATAATTTACTAGTACAGCTTAGTAGCCAATCTGACTAATTTCTTCAGGTCATTTCTTTTTAATAGTAGTTGGACACAGTAGATCCTGGTAGAGAGGGAACAATTGGTTCTCACTGGAGCTAGTACTAGCCAGCTCTGGCATAACTCAGTCTTGCTGTGCTATATAGTGTTGCAAGGTAATGTAAAGTCCTCATGAAAGGGAGGAACTCGCCCCACTCAAACCTCGGAAATTCACGGCCACCCAATAACTCACAAGACATCGAACTCGATGTAATTAGCAAGAGGTATATTTCGATCAGCATGTTGAGGTCAAGACCCGTAAGCCACGCAGGGGCAGTGGGGTCTGACCCCCTAGCTTTGGAGGTGGAGGGAATTTAAAGGCAAAAACCACAAGGAAAAAACCACAACCCAGGGAGAGTGAAGGGGGTGGGGTATTGGAAAGTACCTATGGAAAGTCTCAGTCTATTATTCAGTTTGTGACAGGATTCAAGGAACAGTCAGGGAGAACATTTTGTATAGGCTATTGTCAAGAGCCTATTCGTATTCAACCATCTATCTTGTGGTCAGCCAAGTTTCTGAAACACAGAGCTCAGAACCAAGCTGACCTGCACTCTTGGTTCTGCTCAGCCTGCTAGGAGTTTTTAAAAGTTTTTAACCCTTTCAGTAACTCTCCCAAGAGAACATACATTCTTTTTTTTTTTTTTAGAACATACATTCTTAAACATTCTTAAACCTGACTAGAAAGTCTGTATTTCTGGCAAGCAGATGCATGGAGAACTTGCCCAAAACATGCAGCCACAAGCCACCCATCCAAAGAAGGTATCTATGAAAACTAACAAATACTTATAACTTATAAGTACTTAACAAATACTCATGAACCATGGGTTTTGTCTCCATAAAGGACAGTTCCCAATGTTCTCTGAGTGTACTTCTTTGGGTCTAGATTTATTCCTATGGTGCTGGCTCCTTCAGGGCTTTTCTTTTTCCTTTGAGGTTTGTGTGTAGACAAGGTAGGTATATCTGGACACAATGTCGTGGACAAGATTGTCTAGTTAAGTGATGTAATATCTGGGCCTGAGTAACTCATCAGTTTTGGATGCTCCCAGGTGGGTGGCCTGGTGGAGTTTGATGACTACTTGTCTTCTAAGAGCAGCAGGGAGTGTGGGTCTCCCCAGTTTGACAAGACTTAGTCTCTGTGTCTTGACTAGCATCTTCCCTTTTTGTCCATTTGGTTTCTTTCTGTGTATAATTTGGGCATTGGAGCCATTTCGATTTAGGCAGGGTGACCAAGATCTGAAGAGTTCCCCTGGAGCCAAGATCTTGTCTATATTTTTAATTTTCTTTCTGGCTGGGGCGAGGATTCCCCTCTCTTTATAGAGGGCCCTAAGGACATGGCTGTGACAAATACACACCTCCTATCTGTGTACACACTGATGCCTTTGCCCTTTCCTTAGCAAAGTGCCTGGGTTAGTGCAGGGGCTCAGGACTTTGTGCTGACATCCCTCCGTTGAAAGACTGGGGCCACACTGTCCTGTCCAAGGTGAAACATGCAGCCACAGCATAACTGATTCCATCTTGAACAAAACTTCTCTCATCAGTGCATCTTCTGCTTCTTATAGGGAGACCTGTGTTGGGTCAGGTCTGATGGATTGGACCACATCACTCACTTCCAAGTGACCATGGAGGGGCTTTGCTGCTTTATCATCTGGTAGTAGGCTGGCTGGGCTGATGGTTTAAATTTTTGAAAAACTGAATACAAGCCTTGTCTAAGAGGAGTACTTGATAATGTTAGACATCTACTTCTCTAGGGTCTCCCTCAGGAGGGATCTATAGAGTTCAGGGTAGTTAGGGATAGTTCCCATCCCAAAGTCAGTTTGTCAGCTTCTTTTACTAGCATGGCTATAGTGGCAGCTACCCACAAGCAAGCCAGACAACCAGCAGAAAAAGCATCAAGTCTTGAAATAGGTAGGCCACTAGCCTCTTCCAGGGTACCAGTGTCTGGGCAAGGACCTTTTAAACATGATGCTCCAGGCCCCATTCACATACAAGGAAGAAGGGCTTAGTGATGTATGGGAGGGTTAGGACCAGTGTAGACATGAGAATCTTCCTGAAGGCTTCAAAAGCTCTAAATTTGGAGACCATTTCTTCTAGCAGCTGGATGTCACCACTACTATCATGCAATGGCTTAGCTGGCTCTGCAAACCTGGGTATCCATAAGGACAATGCACTATTGATCCCAGTAACTCCCATATCTTTTATTCCTTTTCTTTGGCTTAGTCACAGGGATCTGTAGGATCGCGGAGATTCAGCTCTGGGACAGCATTCATTTGTCCCATTCCACGTTGTACCTCAGGTAGGTGAAATGAGGTATACACAGTTGGGCCTTCTTATCTGAGATCCAATATCTGAGGGCCCACAATGCCTTTAATGGGCCTTTGGTTATAGGACAGCAGGTTCTTGTGCTCACAGATAAGCACAAAGTAAACCAGGAATGCTATACACACAGGATTGTCTCTTCAAAAGGAGAGATGTATAATGTGTTTTCCACCCAGAAGGCTGAGAACATATGTGCTTAATAGTTTGGTGACCTCTGTGCTGTCCTCCCTGAGACTCTTATCAGGAGCATTGTTTACTTTGAGACTCATTTCTCAGATAATCTATAGAACCTATCTTTATGGAAGATGCCACTTGTACTTTACAAGAGGTTTGATCATGTCTTAAGCTTTCTTGTATACATGGGATTAAGTTAGATATTACCAAGAAACTTGCTTCTTGGTAATGTGCTATGCTTACATACGCCTGAAATAGATGACCCAGTGTCAGACTTTCAAAGTTTGAACCAGCACCAGCTACTGAGTTGCATTAAACGAGGGTCCCTTCTTGCCTTACATGGATCAACACTCTGCTGTCTGTGGTGTGGTGTTTGCAGACTGCCACACTTGGTGGCCTTTGCATCCTCTGTTCCTTTGAGGCTTTGAGGATACTGTAACAGGGTGCTTTCTGGATACTTTTGCCATAAAGTCAGGCCAGCACTCAAGGCCCCATCAAAGAATGAGAGAGGTTTTGAACCCCTGTGGCAACCTAGTCTACATCAGTTGTCCTGTAGATCCTTCCTTAGGATCTGCCCATTCAAAGGCAAGAATGTGTTGGCTTCTAGATGCCAATAAGAGGTAGAAGAAAGCATCACTGTGTATACTTGATTCTCTGGTAGCAGGAGACCCAGAAGGGTTAGAGACTATGGATGTTTCTACCCTCTGGATGATTTCCTTGAGATCTTTTATGGGTCAATAGTTCTGGGTGCCCAGTTTTAGGACCAAAAACAGGGTTATTTCAAGGAGAATGTCAAGGGATGAGGATCAGGGATGAAGATCACCAATTCACTTAGTCAGCTAATGTATTTAGCAATCTCCTGCTTGGCTTCTCAACTCACATTGACCCATACTGGGGTAGCAGTACTTAGTAACTGAATGATAACTGATGCTTAGTGGGTGGTCAATCCTGGTGGGTTATTCTCAGCCCAGACCCTGGGGTTCTGCAGTTGCAAATCCTGCAAATATCTCAGAGTTTGAGCATTATTTTCAGGTGCTGGACTTGGTGGGAGTATGCATTCCTCCAGTAGGGGGTTAGTCACAGGAATATGAGTTGAGGACAGAGTAGGATTCAAAGTAAGTTAAATAGCAACTCCCCAAAGGATATCGTTGCCCTCAGTTTTTGTAATAAGTATCTCCAATTAGGGATAGGGGCAGTCTGGTATGACTAAGAAGAGGGTTAGCATGTTGTCTTAAGTCCACTGTCTTGGAAGTTGTCCAGGCAAAGAGGCCAGTCTGTCTAGTAGCCCTTGGATGGCTATCCATTGAAACATCACTGGTTCGAGTGGCTCTGTCAGGACTGAATGGATCTTTTCTGTGTTGACCAGGAATATAACAGATTTGTCCCCACCTTTAATGTTATCCAGGGATCCTGGGGTTTCAGGGCTCATGGGCCTGAAAACAAATGAAGGGCAGGCATCCTTCTCCCCTCTTCTAATAGGGCATTCATGTTCCAGTGTCCCTCTTGCTTGCAGTAAGTACATTGGTCCTTGTATAGCCTCTTCTCTTCCTGGCGTTTCCCATTTCCCTCTCTGGGATCTCTCTTACTGATCTCCCTGAGCACAGCCACTCCTGCCCAAGTCAACCTTTGTTCGGCTTTGCTTCTACAGAGTCATACTTAGAAACCTTCTGAGCAACCTCCAAGCACTGGGACCTATTCATACCATCAAACCCTTCGAATTTCTGAAGTTTCTCTCTGAAGTTTCTCTCTGGATCCGATTGCATAATGAAAGCAATATTAGCTGCTCCAGGCACGTTGAGATCTATGGGGGTAAAGCCTGTTAAGCCTCACAGAGATGCTCCAGGAAGCCAGTGGGTGATTCTTGGGGTTCTTAGATTACTTCACCCACCTTACACATATTGGTAGGTTTTCTAGTGCTGCCTTCAATCCTTAGAAGGGCCTGCAAAAAGTTGTCAAAGCCTCCTTACCTTGGTCAGTGTTGGGGTTCCAGTCAGGTTGGGCAGAGGGGAAAAGCTCTACTTGGGCTGCTCTATCCATCAGTGATTTCCCTGTATAGCCTGAGAGTGGCTGTCCCAGTCTCAAGTCAGATTCTGTCCCATTCCTCGGCCATGAAAAGGCTAGCTAACCACGAGCTGCTTACAGTCACCCCAGGTTGGCTGTTGGCTGTGAAAGACAGTCTCAAGAAGGCTAAAAAGAGCCTGAGGGTTTTCAGAGAATGGTGAATTTCAATTATACACATCATTGGTCAAGAAGGAGACAAAAGCCATGAAAGGGAAAAGATCAGAACCTCTGGGTCTTGGGCTGGCTAGGGAGGATGGGGTTCCCTCTGTCCCAGAGAAATGCTTCCAAGGACTCACATAGCCAGAGCCACTCCACATGTGTGGAGGGTAGAGACAGCCTAAGGTAGAAGAAAGTAAACCATCACAACCACAACAACTGCTTCCCACCCCCTTGTGTGTGCATACGTGCAGCATGCTGCAACTATTTTCCAGTTCCCAACATAGCCCAGACTGAACTTGGACATAATGGTCGGGAAAATTCAGAGTCCTCTAATGGGGTGAAGATAACAGACAGAGGTTTGTGTTTCTCTGAGCAAGCTGGCTAAACCAAGAGGATCCAGGTCTCCATCAAAGGGTACTGATCTTAAACCAAGGGTGTGGGTCTAGCACCAGAGAAATCCATTGGTTAATGTCCGGAAATCAGTTGGGGTGGCCCAGGTCTCCAGTCATCATATTCCAGATAGCCTGAAGCATCTGGGAGTCCAGAGAGCTGTCACTGAGCCATCCAACACCAAAATATGGCCAATCTGTTTCACTGAAGATCTGGAGTTTCCCTGGTGAGAGATGGAGACCATAACCATACTCCTTAGCAAAATCTTCCTTGAAGTATTTTACCACACACTTTAATAGTGTCTTGGGATTGCGCACGCGCGCGCGCGCACACACACACACACACACACACACACACACACATCACAGCTCCTCTTCTTTCTGCCAACAGAATTGACAAGAGTATAAATAGAGACACAAACAAGCAACAATAAAGACAACTGGGGTGGCCATCACATACACCAAAAAGACAGGAGGTCCAGTGATATCTCACATGGACCCCAGACACTGGAATTAGGGTTGCATCCAGCCTTTCCTAAGTGTCCTATGCAGAAGATGCCTTAAATAGACTTACCTTCAGAGGGGACAGATCCAGGCATCTTTTTGTAGTTCTCTGTTTAGGGTAGAGGCATCAAGAGTCTCTGAGTCAACAGAAGCAGAGGAAGGAGAAGTTCCTGGGGTTCTGGAATGCCACAAGATGTGTACCCCCAGGAATCCCAGGCCCCCAGGGACCAGGGATCTTAGTCTCTGGAAATTTCTCTTGCACCTTCAGAATATTTCCAGGTAATTCCTCCAGAAAACAAATGGACACTCTTAAAGTTGAACAGAAAGTCTGTGTTGTTGCCAGTCATCAGCTGCATGGGGAACTTGCCTAAAACATGCGGCCATAAGCTCCATCATTCTATGCCTTTTATGAAAAAAAAAAAAAAGGCACATCCTGCTTGACACACTTTGATTAGCAAGAACAGTTAGCAAGAACTGAAACTACAGAAGCCAAAAGGCAAGGTTAGTACACTTCTGGACTTTTCTGGACCCTGGAACTGTAGACTATGTTTTGATGGATTAGGTTGATGTTCCTGGCAAGTGTTGAGGCTGAAGCACTGGGTTCTAAGGTCAGAATGGTGCCCTCTAACAAGGCATCAGGTGTGCTGAGGTCTTGGGGTCTGCTGCAGTAGAAAATATTCGGAGCCTATGTGGTGGGTAAAGAGAAATGAACAAATAAGAAAAGGCAGAAGATCCATAGAGAGGATCTCTGCTGTTGGAGTTTCCTTAGAGACTAAAGATCTTTCCTTAAAGATCTTCCTTTGTGCCACTGAGGACTTCAACGTATGCTCCATCCTTGGATCACGTGACCAGGAAGTCTGTATTTAGCAGCACAGGCTTCATCTCCTAATAGCAAGATGATTAACCAAGCTCCCAGAAGGATCTAAGGTGCTGCCCAGCACAGAACACTGAGAATGCTCTTGTTCAAGAGCCCGGCATGGCCTCCTTGTTTGTCAGAAGACTCGGCACACTCTCCTCCTTTTTTGTTTCCCTTCTTTCTTTAGTCTGAGTCCCCTTCACCCCAAAAGTTCTTTATTGGTAACAGAACCCATCCATGGCATTAATGACAAACTGCTGCACAAAGCTGAGGAATCCCAGCCTCTGGAACGTTGTTTACGGACACTAAGTTATTTAGGATATAGGAATGTTGGTGGAACAGGAAGGATGAATTAGAAGACTTGAGAATTCCTTCTACTTTTCAATAAACATCACTGTGGTGCCAGGAAAAGTCAGATTGGAGACTTGTCAGTTCTTCAGATGATGAACAGTTTTCAGGTCCCACACTCGTCTGTAGGAAAAAAAAATTTTTTTTTTGATAGGGTGTTTAAATCAGTTGAGCTTTCTGTTCATGAGGTCCTCTGGAGAGAAGAGATTGGAGACAAATGGCACAGGGAACGTGTCCATACTGCATCCTCACAATCCCCAAAAGAACCACCCCTCCCTCTGCCAGGTGGAAAGTAAATTTGAGTGACCTGTGAGACTTCCAGTGGTTACAGTGAGACCAAGACAAAACACACATCCAACACACATACACCAGGTCCTTGTCTGTTTACGCCAGAAGTTCTCATAATAGCATATACTGACAATCATGATGATTATAGTCACCTCAGGAAACAAACTCGTGACTAACACTAGGATTTGTAGAGTCCAAACCAGTGACATCTCAGACACCTCGTAATGAGATTTGCTAGTTGGTAGCCAATGACCTTTCAGTGTGAACCTCAGAGTTCTTGGAACTGAACAAAGTGCTTTCCCAGAGTACACTGGGGTGGCTCTGGACAGCTGTGTTTGCCCAACCATTTGATGTCACCTCTCTATTTAGTTCATGGTCATATCTGAGAAGAGAAAAACAAAACAGTGGCAAACTTCAGATGCAACTATATGACAATGAACATGGCCTGTTGGTTTAAACCATTGAGACTGTCCCATAGCATCAGTGGTAGGCAGGAAGGGGAGGCTGGGCTGAGACTTGAGGTCTGTATGGGTAAATCAAAGCTGTTGTGGTCTTGTGAGGTTGGTATGTACATTCTTCATGCTCTTCTGGAGCGAGAACCTGTGTTTGGGCTGACCACAAGGAGGGGAGCCAGTAAAGAGAATCAGAGTAGCCTAGTGGAGGAACAATATATCCTTAGAGATGGAAAAAAAAAATCATCCAAAGTGATGACGTGGTACAGTAATGAGTCTAGAGTGTATCTGGAGAACAGTCTTCCCGAGATGGTCTGCATCCAAGGCCATTTTACTGCTCTGCTGTTTATCCCAGTTTGTCACTCTGTGCAGTGGGAGGAAGCCATTGATGCTAAGAATCTCAGGAATTTTTTGAACTTAGAGACCAAAAAACTTTCTAGGAGACACTGGCTTTGTCTACAAAATTTTCTAAATGCCTTTTGTGAAATTTGTACAAACGTTTCCACTTTGTAAATACTTCCCATATTCCTTTGAAATGGGCTAACGGTGCCTTAGACAATTTATACCCCATGGAAGCTTGGGGAGTCAGCAAGTTTTTACAGTTCTCTTCATAGGAGCTATACAGGTTAGATCTTGACTAGTTGACACCAACTAGTGTCACCTGGGAGGAAGGACCCTCAGTTGAGGAATTGCCTTCATTAGATTAGCTTGTGAGCATGTCTGTGGGGCATTTTCTTGATTATTGATTGATGGGTAGGGCACAGCTCACTGAGCAGGTGGTCCTGGATCATATAAGAAAGCAGTCTGAAGAAGCCACAGTGAGCGAGCCAGTCAGCAGTGTTTCTCCATGGCCTTTGCTATTCACTTCCTGCCTCCAGGTTCCTGACTTGAGTTGCTGCCCTGGCTTCCTTCAAAGATGGATTATAAGATGTAAGATGAAAAATGATCCTTTCCCCCCAGGTTGCTTTTGATAATTGTTTTACAACAGCAAGAGAAAGCAAACTGGGACAGGAACAAGTGAATTTGACAAACTGAAATTATGAACCAAGCTTTAAAACTTTAGATCTAGCTTTTCTCTATCACTACCATTGGTAACAAAACCAAATATATGTGGTGCCTCCCTAATAAGTAAGGAAACTTCCATGCCAGAAACCTAGGCTAAAAATAGAGTCTATTCTAAGCCTGTCAGGCTCAGGCTATTATTGTGAAGATAAATTTGCTGCAAAGTGAAACACACAGGATTGGTACCTCCTGGGCAATGAGAACAAGTGTTCTGTGGATGGGGGAAGCCTGACAGGAGGCTTGCAGAGAGAGGCCCTGAACCCCGAAAAGGAACCTGGAGGTGTTCCAAACCAGGGCTGTGTGAGCAAGAGCACAAGGGTCCCTGCCAGGGAAGGCTGAGTGGAAGAGCCTCTGCAGGGCAGCAGAGATGAGAGTCAACAGACCCGGACACGGGGTCAAAGCTGTGGGCTACCCCTGTTTTCTTAGCCTCTTCTTTTGTGACCTGACCTGGATCTCTACCTGAGATTATTCTTACTCAGAGTTACCGATGACATTCTCCAACCTCCGTGTATGATGAAGCATGAGCACATGGCTGGGATCTAGACATACTGTAGAAATGAGGCTAAGCCAAACTTTAACACATAGCTTTAGGACCATCCCAGATCCTAACTATGGTGGAGGCCGGTGGTCTAATAGCCAAATAATAGGTGACCTGAGAATGCATACCACTTATTGATGTTTACAGAGGAGAAAAGAAAGAGGAACTCGGGTCATTGCAGTGCCTACATGTAGCTGAGACTGTTTGTCTACAGACTTGTTTCACATGGGAGAGAACTTTAAAGCATTTTCTATTCTATATACATGTAAAATTTTCTATTATAAATATAAATAAATTTTCATATATATGTATGTGTGTGTATATATATACACACACACACACATACATATATGTGCTACTTTGGCACATAGAAACTATATATATATATATATATATATATATATATATATATATAGTTTCTATCCCATATGAAGAATAGCTAGATTATAGTAGGACTAAGAGTTCAGGAGAAGTTGTTTAAATTTAACCCTCTAGAGACTAGAAACAGCACAAGATTACATTGGGGACATCTACCACATACTGAACTCTTCAATAGATTCTAGAACATCAGAGAAGAACATATGGAGCTGGAGTGGCTCATTTAAATTACAAGTTTCCTTTATGTAGTAAGATACACGTGCTACTTTGGCACATTACGAACTATTAGAGAAATAGCCATGGCTAGAGAACACCTAAACTGGGCCATGTTCATGAGCGCTTAGGCTGAAGGGAGGGGACCAGAACATTCTAAGGCAGAACTGAATATCTCTAATGCCTACTTCAAATTAAACCTGAGCCAGGTGTGGTAGCTCACCCCTGTGGTCTCAGCACTTGGGAGGCTGAGGCAGGATAATTGTCATGACTTTGTATCAAAAACAAGCAAACAAATAACGAAAATTAAGGGAACAAATATCACTTCCCTCTACCACATGTGTACCAGAATGTCACTTCCCTCTACTACATGTGTATGAGAATATAACTTTCCTCTACCACACATATACCAGAATATAACTTCCTTCTCATGCCTCCACCACATGTACTGAAAGTTTACATCAAAGTTAGGGAGACCACCCCAAAGCACACTTTGAGAAGAAGGATTTTCAGCTGCCCTAACAAGTTTTATCCTTTAGCTTCCCATGAACCCATGATGAATATGCCTCCAGCCCTCCTCCCCCATTAACTTGGGAGCTATTTGTCATTCAAATGCTACGGACAGGTTGGGTCTAAGATGGGTCCACCACATCTCTCAGTGCTCCCTCGCCAGGAGTATTTTTTGTACAGATTGTAAAGATGACGCTAATGAAAATAACGGCAATATCAGCATGTTTGAGTATTCTGGATGTGTCAGAAACCTGGCAAGAATGTTAGGTGTGTTATGTTACACGTCAGAATGCTGACAGGAACTCAGTGCAGGGGACAACACTATTTTAGTCTCCATATTTCATTTGAGGAAACAGCATCAGAGAAGCTAACACTCTGAAGGTCACACACAGCAAGTGCTCGACATCAGCTGCATGGGTTTTGGGAACATTCTTGACAGAGCCCTCTAAACACACTACTTGTAGTTCAGATATATATATATATATATATATATATATATATATATATATATATATATATATATATCTGTACTGTACACTTGGGATGCAGAGGTAAAAGCTGGCCTCATCAACACAAAGTCACAGTAACTTTAGGAAGTAGGTGATTTTAAAGTGTCTTACAATGTCAGGGTGGAGGGCCATGGGGGTGACTGGCTTCCCTGGCACAATGCCAACCCGAGACTAGCCAAGGCAGGTGTGTCCCTCAGGTTCATTCCTCTTTCTGCTCTTTCAGCTGTCTAGCTAACCATGCCATCCCCTTCCCAAAATCTTGAGTTTAGAATTCTCTGTCTACTGACTTCTTGTGATTCTCTGTCCCTTGGAACCTCATTCTGCTCTTGGGAATAGATCAGAGTCTGTCTAATTCACCATCGACAGAACAGCAAACGTATGTCTCTGTTGCCTTGTTTCAAGCCTACAGTGGCCTGGTGCAGACCAAACAATACAACTGTATGTCTGTATTTCTGTGTGTGTGTGTGTGTGTGTGTGTGTGTTTGTGTGTGTGCACGCTCACGTGCATGTGCGTGGGTGCGTGTGCACTTGTGTATGCATGGGTGCACATGTGCATGTGTGCTGGAAGGGGGAAGGATAGCATAGCCTGGAAGCTCAGGACCAGCTTCTGCTGCAGTGCTGGAGTGTATGCTGCTCTATCTTTGCAGAGCTCCAGTTGAGCTTTCAAGGTAGTTCAATCAATAATCTATTGGTGCTTCTAGCCACTCCAGTGATCATCTGTGATCTAGTATAGGAGGGAAGGTGTTTGCCTTTGGGTTCCATTTAGTCTGTGGAGGTCTTAGAGGGTAGTCATGCAGGTGAGCTGTTATCCTAGGAAGCCCCCACCACGTCTCCCTAGGACCCAGCATATATACCCTCAGCTCTAACTCAAGATGAAGAGGTGCAACAAAACAGCTTGTTAGGAATCTGCGGGAGACAAATGGTTGCATGTCAGAGGCATCGCCCAGTGATGCTGACCCTCAAAGTGAGGCATGGGGTCTTATGGGCAGTGAATTTAAGAGAAGGGGCTGGTGGCAATATTGGCTGGATCACCTTGAAACGTTCTTAGGGTTTTTGTCTTTTTGATGATCAAAGTCCTTGTCTAATTTAGTCCAGATTCTCCTGTCTTGCCAGCGTTGATAGAAGCAAAAGGAGAAAGAGAGAGATCCCAGCACCCAAAGCAACTGGAGATGGAAGCGCTGATGGTAAACACTGGTCCAGGACATTGGGACCTTTAGGCTTCCAGCCCTGAGTTCTGCTGTTGACTTGGAGGCTACTTAAACCTTCTTGAACCTCTCTCTCTCTCTCTCTCTCTCTCTCTCTGTGTGTGTGTGTGTGTGTGTGTGTGTGTGTGTGTGATATCTCTATATCTATATCTATCTATATCTCTCTATCTGGAGAGAGAGAGAGAGAGAGAGAGAGAGAGAGAGAGAGAGAGAGAGAGAGAGAGCTGGGTAGCTACTATAAATTTGACCCTGTTTTCTCTCCTTCGAGTTTATTGTGTCTCCTTCTCATTCCAGAAACTGTGTCACCACAAGAAGCAATGCTCTCGTCCCCATTTCAGGTTCCTATGTCACGGAGAGAGAGACATGTCATAAACCAAGATATAAATACATGGCCAGGATTGGTGAGCACCACCAAGGGAGCCCAAGCAAGACAACAGATGGTGTGGTAAGCCTCTGCTGTCGGAGTAGACACCAGGGCAGACAAAGGGCTGTGAGTGTGAGCGGAAGAGCATACAGGCCAGCTGGAGAGCAGGCCCACAGCCCACAGCTCCCAACAAGCCCGTCAAGGGCATTGGGACACAGTCACTGGGAAGATGAACCTGAAGGGCAGGAATTGGGCTGACGGGCAGGAAGATGGAAGTGTGAACCTTATTCTAGTTCTCAGAATTGTATTTCAGGATAGTCTGTGGGTAACAGGAAAATAATATCTGTGCTTCTCCTGCCTGATTCCCTCTCTGGTGGGGAGAGGAGCCAATGGGTATAGCAAGTCCTCCGGAGGACGAGTCAAGTTGGTGACAGAACAATGGAAAAAACCACACTCCAGTTCATCCTGTGCATTCTCATTCACGGAATCAAAGGAAGAGAAGTGTGCATCCTCTCTCTTTTCTTTCCCCTAGAGGTAAGATAGAGAAGGAGTCAATGCCAAGGCCTTGGATTTGTCTCACAACCTACTTCAAATAGATTTGCAGGGTTGGTGAATGGTTATGAGAAAACTATCATCATGTTAGCCCCTCAAAGTTGTTCTTTCAATACAATGTTAGAAAGCAAAATCACTACCCACAAATTTCTTCCCCAGTGGCTGGGGTGGCTTAGACAGTGGGGCATGTAGTTTCCAGGAGGACATGGCCAATTGCAGTGGCAAACAACAAATAACAGAAGTGATATTTTGATTGATAAGACAGGAAAACAAGCAGGCTGTGTTGGACCTAAAGATCCAAAACCAGGGGATGCACTCCCCCAGAAACACCCACAGATGAGATTTGCTGCAATAACATGAGGTTTATTGATGATAAGATGAAAAGATGACAACCAGTATACTGGGGTTCTCCTGCATGCAGGCAAGAAGAACCTTGAATTAAAGTTAAGGGCAGCTTATATACCATTTTCACAGAACTTACGAGGGCAGTTATACAATTACCTCTTAAACAATAACTACAAAGGCTAAATTTCAAACAGCCATTCCCAGGCCTGGTTTTCAGCCCCAGGCCCGTTTTTTTGCTAAGTAACTCAAATTTGCACCTTATCTTTTACAACAAAGAGGATCAGCTTAAGTGGCTTCTGTTTACCCAGGTTTTACTGTGTTAAGGGCTCATAAACTCCTATCTTGAGTCTTCCTGGAATGTTTGTTTGAGTCTTTGAAATGTTCTTCTCCCAGGATATGTCCCTGGGGGATGTTAATGTTTGAGTTTAAAACCAAAATCAGAGCTTCTTTTTAATCTTAAGTTTCTACAGCTGGAGCAACAACTCCAACACAAAGGGCAAATGCAAATAATCAGCTGCACCTAGCCCTGCTCCTGACCTGGGACCCGGTGGGAGCTAAGCTTTTCCTTCACCTGAACTGGTACCAAGTGGGAGCTCTGACATGGACTGTTTCATCTCTCTGCAGCTCTCCTTTCCAGGAAGCCTAGAAAGGAGGGGAAGTGGGGCACAGGGAGGAGAGTGGTGCAGAGGGAGGCCTTTCTTCTTAGTTATGTACTATCTAAGGCTTGGATCTGAACTTAAACTGTGTGGTAATAACGGAATCTTTGGTCATTCTTAAAATTCTTACAGCAGACTTCTGAGGTAACTGCTCTTCTAGGGGGTCTCCATGTAGATAGACCACCACACTGCTCCTAACATTCCCCGACTCAAAACCTTCCAAAGGCAAACTGACCCTCCTGCTATTCTCCTATTATCTCTTGCTCACAGTTCCTCATGTTTTTTCTTGTTTGAAACACATGCCTTTCTTGTTCAAACACATGCTTACCTTGGGTTCCCTTTTCTGGAACCATCTCCCTCAGACAAGAGAGAGGCCTCTGTCTTCTTTTATCCAACAGTGCTACAGTTAGCCCCACCAGAGTCTCCCTGGTGCTTTTAGATCGTTTCTTACTCTCCTTAAGATGTTGATTGTCCTTGCTTGATAAAATATATGCATGAAAGGCTAAGAAGTCACTCTGTCCAGTCCTCACCATGTCTTCAGCCATGCATGTAGCACACAGTTGGCATGCTAAAGATGTTTTCTAGAGCAATACTCTGGTTTGTGTGCAGAGGCCTACTTGCTGAGATGTCCACAGCTCTAGCACATGCATAGTGTATATATATATATATATGACTATATATATGTCACAGATCTCATTTGCATTTATACTATTTTCTCATTGTGTGTGTCTGCACATGCGAGTGTGAATGCATTTACATGTGTTAAGAATAGCAATAAAAGTGCCACTTTATTTCCTGAGATTACAAAAGAATCCGTGTCTACAGGAAACCAGCCAGCAAATAGAAGAAAAGAGAACATCAACTTTGTAAGGGGGCTCCTGGTGTCCAGGGAGGCAGCTGGATGCTTTCTGTAGTCATGGCCTGCCTAGCACAGAGGGAACCTGGGGCCACAATGTGCTGGCACCTGAACAGTACTGTGGGTGGGTCTGCACCAGGAACTTCACCAGAGCTGATGTTAACAGGAACTATTTAACACAAGGCCCTTGGATCTCATGCCTCCTACACAGCCCCTGGGCCTCAGCTGAGAGCATGGGGTTGGATATCTGTTTGCTGGCATGTTTGGAGTTTGTGTTTACATGGGACAGTTAAAGGTCATGGAGAGTCCCTAAGGCCTCTGCATTCTCTTCACACGGCCTTCTCTTTTTCCCCCAGAGACACACAACCTCTGCTATGTTGTAGCGGTAGTTAGTCCACTCTAAGTTCCCAGGGCCAGAGTTTTCTAGGTTCTCGAATGAAACACACACGCACACGCACACACCACAGAGCAATATTAACTCAATGGCTGTACACACAGGCAGTGGTATTTTTAATATGCCTTGTTAACTCAGTGGCTGTACACACAGGCAGTGGTATTTTTAGTATGCCTTGCTAGCTCAATGGCACTTCCTGATCCTCCCTTGCTAGTACACACCCCCCTCTGCTATTCCTGAGTTAACACTTTCTAAATCTATATTTTATCTTTGCTGCCCTGCATCCTTCTGGGCAGCCCTCCAATGGGGTCACTTTCCCTTTGTACCTACATCTTGGCTGTCTCACCCTCCTCTCCTTCACAGTGTGGTCAGTCCGACTCCCCTCTCAGGGCAGAATTCCTTCTTCCTCTTCCCTTGCCCAGGAATCCTAAAAGTCCTGCCTCTTTCACCCTGCCCAGCCATTGGCCATTGACTCTTTATTGATTAATTAAAAACCAACTGGGGACAGGGACTCTCAGTGCCTGGATGTTGTGGATAGCCCCAGCCTCATGTTTTGATGGTAGTTCCACTCCTGGGAGGGACTGCAGAGGAGGAGTGAATCTTGTGAACCTTCTGTCCAATTAAATTTGTAAAATAAAGGCTAGAGCCAGTGATTGGGCAGAAGAAGGGGAAGTGGAGAAAAAGGCTTAGGGGAGGAGTTGGAAGGGGAGGAATCGGAAGAGGAAGTCGAGGGGAGAGAGAGGCGACGGAGGAGCCAGAGGTGGAAGGACCTCTGGAGGAAAGAACGTGGTCTGGAAAAATGGCAAGTTGTAAGGGATCCCATAGCTGGGGAATAGAGTAGTGCAATGGTAAATCTGCCCAATGTAGGCCTCCAGTTTATATCCATAAATATTGAGTTGTGTTTTCCTTGACTGGACTTATTTGGGTTGGAGATTTACCACAACACCTGGTCATGCAGATTCCCATGTGATTTTGGGAACAGAATTAAGAGAAAGCATTAGAACCAATCCCCAACACTGTGGAATACCGACAATCACAGGAATGGCAGCCCCTGGATACCAGCACTACAGCTTCTGTGAAGGCGGTCTTTTTAGCCTGACTTGCATGTATGTGTAGCAATACCATGTATATCAGTGGATAATTCCAAATTCACTGAGCACATATATTTTAAATCTCTTAAGTTGTTTTGGAAATGTTCACTGGATGTATGCTATAATACATTTGATTCTTAAAAAAAAAAAAATCAGACTCTGCCTTGCCTTCTCCAACATATATAAAGGGAATGGTATATGTCTGTGGTTAGCTTCTACTGGAGTAATCCCAAGGAAACTCCTTGCAATCATTAGGACTCCAAGACTAGGGTCACAAAACCCCTGAACAAGAGTATCTTTAAATGTTAAAAAAAAAAAAAAAAAAAAAAAAAAAAAGTGTTCACGTAAGGTGTGTATCAAAGCTGAGGTTATTAAGTTGGCTACCAGCTTAAACTATAATTTAGCTAATCACTTGATAAACTACTGAAATTCATAACTCATGGTAGGTAATTTGTCCTGAGTGATCATTCAAAGAAAGATAAACATGAATCATATCTGAGATCCTTGTGCCTGCAAGGGACATTCCCAAGGGTCAAAATTTGCTGGATTTCCTGCCATCATACTGTTTAAACAACACCAGGCAGGGATTCTGGTCACTGAACAAGAGGGGTCAGTTTAGAAGTAGCAGGGTACTCTTCTCTTTCAGTGACTGGTATGTCCTAGCTGCCCCAAGAACTTTTTTTTTTTTAATCCTTTTCTCAGGCAAAATGGTGAACAGATAGTCACTTTTTCTATCTGATACCCTCACAACTATGGCTGTCCGGATGGCTTCAAGTTCAAGTCATGGTTATTCTGTTAGAAATAACTTAATTTGGATTTAAAAGCTATTTAGAAAATACAGCTTCTGGAGAGGCATAAACTGGGTCCTTCTGAGGTTACACGTTTTGAAAACCTTTAAATGTCTGAAACTTCTGAAAAGGCTTAGACTTAGTGACTTTGTTTTCTGTTTTGTTTTCTGTTTTGCCTTTCTTCTTTTGTTCCTCACCTTTCTGTAACTGACATATTTAATGACAATCTTCAGTCAATTGGCTACATTTGTAGTAATACTTGCATTACAATAAATGTAAAGAGTAGAAAATATCAAATCAAATGATGTCGGCAACATCACACCTATCGTTCATTTACATGTGCATGTGCATGCACCTGTAACAGCATATGCACAAGGAGGAACACTAAACTGCAGCTTCCATAAACTCAAATATGACCATAACATTGAAGTCGTTTTTAATTGCAAGGGTTAGTTTTGTAGGGAAAGTAGTAAGGAAAGTCGGTATCTCTAACTTGTCTTTTAAAAAGTCACCTAAGAAATTGGACCTTTGACACTCAAACCTGTAATTGAAGGTTGGAGAACTGAAAGCTCAAAACTAATCTGGACTGCACAAATAATTCAAGGCTAGCTTGGGCAATTTAATAAGACCTGTATCAAAATAAAAAGGCAAAACAGGGGCTGGAAAGATGGCTCAGCAGGTAACAGCACACACCATTCTTCCGAGGATCTCCCTGCCCCATTGTCAGACAGCTCTCAACTGCCTGTAATCCCAGCTCCAAGGCTGTTCAATGGCTCTGACCTCCATGGGCCTCTGCACTCACTTTCACATACTCAAACACAAATACACATGCATATGCATATTTCAAAAAATAAAATAAATTTGTCTAAAAAGTAAAAGCATGGCTAGATATAGCTGGTAGGATGCTGCCCTAGCAAGTTCAAGGCCCGAGGTTCAATCCCCAGCACCACAACAAAATAATACTACAACACCCCAAGCAGAAAGGTGGAGCTAAGGTCTCAGAGGTAATGGATATCACTGAGGCCAACGCAGTGTGGCCAACTGTGGCCTCTGGCTCTATAGTGTTCTCCAGATCCGTTTGCTGCTGTCCACCTTTCTCACTTTGCACATTCACATACCTACTAAATGAGAAAGTAGCTCAATCTGAACAGACTAAAGGTCAAAAGTGGACATAGTCAGGGTGGATCCCTAACATTCTTAGAGACCCATCCCTTTGCTCAAGCCTACACTGAAGAGCAAACTGTATGTAGAGCAGCAGATGAATAGGTCCCACCCTGTACACAGCCCAGTGGAGGCAAATGCAGTCAAGGTAGGCGAGCCTCTTCCAACAGGTGCCTGGACCACCAGTGGAAGCTGGGGAAACAGGCCAAGTCACCTGGATACTCAGTTCCTTGAAGTACTGCAGTGAATTGCCTCAGAGAGTGTTGACTGCACAGAAATGTATTACTTCAGAGTTCTGAAAAATAAAAGTTAAAATGGAGTGTTTGGCAGGGTCAGGCTCCCTCTCTGTCCTTCCTTCCTTCCTTCCTTCCTTCCTTCCTTCCTTCCTTCCTTCCTTCATTTCTTCTTTCTTTGCTTCCTTCCTTCTGTCATCTGAGACTTGCTGTTGATCTGCGGTGTTCCGTGGGTTTTGGGTGTGTCACTCTAACCTGTTGTTTCTATGTGGTGTTCACTTCGAGTCTCTCTTCTGGTAAGAGCAGAAACCATACTGGGTTAAGGCCCATCCTATCCCAGCATGACTTCCTCTTAACCAACTATACCTTTAACAAGCCAGTGTTCAACCAAATACAGCCACAATCTTAGGTCCTTGGAACTAAGACTTGAACATATATATTTTGGGGGACACAGTGCTCTGTGGTTTAGTTTGAAACACTAAAGTTGTGGGAGACTCAGCTCTTGGCTAAGCTTCCATTTTCAAGGTCTCCAACTTTGCTGAGTGAGGCAGCTCAGGACTGTATTTCCAGCACTCAGAAGCGAGTCGAGAGGATCAAGGATTTGAAGCCAGCCTGGACTGTGTAACGCCAAGCTGTAAATAAATAGACTTACTGAAAACAATATATTTTAAAACTGTTCCTACAGGATTAGGAGGACAAAACACCGCTGAAATACTCTGAAGGCTTAAGTAAGCAAAGTCACTTGTGACACAAAAACAGCATAATTTAAGTATGTGATTCACAATGGCAACTGAACCATTATGATTGACAGTGTACTTTCAATAGTGGGATCTGAATTTTGAACTTCAGATGAATGGTAATTTGAGTCCCCTTGGTTTATGTGTTTCAGCCACTGTGTGCCTCATTAGTCATCGGGTTGGACACATACCCTCAAGGTTCTTTGTGCCTTGGAGGTGGGCCCTGTCCCTGGCTTGGAAGGAAGCCACTTATAATGCAATGTCCTGGTTCTTTTCCTCTACCTGCTGGGATAACCCCCACTGCCCTCTCCCTTGCTTTGTCCACTGCCCTCTCCCTTGCTTTGTTCTCCCACTCCTGGCTCAGACCAGCATCCTCCTGCCCTCTGTCCTCTCTCATCTGTGTCCTGCTTGCTCTTTGTCCGAGGGTGGACATACTACTGGACAGCCAAAGGTGGCTGCTATTTACAGCAGTGAGCTCCACAGTCAGGCCTGTGTGCTCTTGTCTCATGACTCAAGAGGGCACTAGGCCAGCATGGCTCTTCTGACTGTTGTGAGTGGTCTGTCACTGTAATGGTTGTCATGCTATATTCTTCATGTGTGACAGAGGGAAATGAGAACAGAAACATCCCCTGAGCACCCTTATGGGGCAGGTACAACTATCCTCCTAAGGTTGAAATCCAAAGCACAAAGCTGGCATCTCTGCCAAGCCAGATCACCCCCATGGCGGTTTGAATGAAAATGACTCCCATATGCTCATATATTTAAATACTCGGTCCCCAATTGTTGAAACTGTTTGTAAAGTATTAAAAGGTGTGGCCTTGTTGGAGGAGGTGTGTCACTGGAGGGTTGAACTTTGAGGTTTCAAGAGCTCACACCGTTCCCAATTAGCTGTCTCTGCCTCACTGCTGTGCCTCAAGATGCAAGCTCTGGGCTACTGCTCCAGAGCTTACATCTGCCTGCCTTTCTGTCACCATGTTCCAAGCTCTGGAGGTTATACCTCTTTGAAACTGTAAGTGCCGGGCTAAATGCTTTCTTTAAATTGCCTTAGTCATGGTGTTTTATCCCAACAATAGAAAAGTAACTAAGATACCTCCAGACAGGTAGGTGATCTGACCCCAGGCATAAGACTTTTGACCACTGTGATTCTGTCGTGGCTTTTTTGGGCCTACCATAACAAAATATCACAGACTGGGAAGTTTATAAATAATTTTATTTTTCATAGTTTTGGAGGCTGTCTGTCTAATACCAAGATGCTAGCACATTTGGTATCTGCTGAAGGCCCATTTCTGGTTAGTAGAGGTTCATCTTTTCGGTGTAAGTTCACAAGGTAGAGACACTCTCAAGCCTCTCCTGTGAGTGCAGCATCCTACATGTGAGGACCTTAACTTCCCAAAGGCTCCACCTCCAAATAATCTCACATGGAGCTAGATTTCAAGCTATCAATTTGGGGAACAGATAACACTCAGACATTAGCAATGTATCTCTAAGAGTTTAGAAGCCTAATACATTTGTCAGCTAGGATAGTAGCTGGGGGTGGGTAGGAAACAGGTGGCCTGACAGACAATTACCAAGAGGCCAGTTTTCCTTTATTCTCTCTTCATGAGACACCCCAAATAGCTCCTGGCCTTGATCCCCTGAAGTCTTGGTGCTACCTTAGAAGGTTACTCTGCACATGTCTGTTGCTTGTTTGAGAGGCACCAGATTGGCTGTTAACACAGATGTTTCAGATACTTGGAGAAGCACTAGAGGGACCCAATTTGCATTTTAGGTGGAGAATTTTTTGCAGCTGATAGATGGAAATAGACAGGAGGCCTGGATTCAGAGACACCAGTTGGGAAGCTACATGGGTAATTCAGGTGAGCAATAATGATTGGTTTGATTGGTCTCAATAAAAATTGTGAACAGTAGGAGGAAGACTAGAGATGAAGAAGAAAGAAAAGAGGTGGTATGAGAAAGTTCTAGGATGAAGCAGTGCTAGGTTTTTGCCAAATCTGCCAGTAACAGTTGCCTGTGTGAATATGGCGAGTGGTGAGGGAGTTTTGCAGTCAGGTTGAGAACAGAGAGAAAGAACTTCCCAGTGTAGTTACCATGGAGCCAGGGCATGTACCAGAGTCAATTAGAAGGTTGTTAAAGATAGGTTGCTGCATGGTCCTGGTGGTCCATACCTGTAATCTTAGAACTCCAAGAGGCCCAGGCAAGAGTTTAAGGCCAGCCTGAGCTATGAAGAGAGACCTTGTCTCAAAAACAAACACCCCCACCCAAACACTGCCAATCTTGAGATCACAATCAAAAGCCACAGTCATGTGGAATGCAGAATGGGGTAGGTACCTTTGGGTGTGACTTGTAGGTGTATTTAGATGACAAATGGTTTTGAAAATGGAGGAAAACACTGTAGGTGAGTTAGGTAGTGGGGACAGCACACTAATGAAAGACAATGACCTGGCCATACAGGTGGCCTTCTGAGGAACATATCATGGTGGAGATGTTGGGTTATAACCATGACTCTGTGGCTTTGGGACTGTTACTTCCTTGAGCTATACAATGGCTCTGGGAGAGACGCTGTCTTGGAGCAGTTTCATCTGGATTACAGTGGGTAGAAGTAAACACACATCATTTACAAAATGCAGAGCTGGCAAGATGGTCCAGTGAGTACCTGACCACCTGACCACCTGACCTTGATCCCCAGGAGTCACATGGTGGAGGGAGAAAACTGACTCCTGCAAGGCATCCTGGCATGCAGGTGTGCTTATATACAAGCACACATATACAAACAAGAATAATTTTTAAAAATTAAAAAAAGCATAGACAGGCCTGAGGCTGTAGCTCAGTGGTAGGTCACACTTGCTGATCATGAACAATGTACCTGCCTAGATCCCAGAATGTTAAAAAAAAAAGTTAGGTTTAATTAAAAGAATATTCCTTCTAGGTTTGGCTGCCTCTTTGGTGGCTAATCACATGGTGAGAGTCCAGGTGAAGGGATAGTTCTAGTAGCTGGTGTCTATGATCAGGACCATGTTAGGATCAAGCCACAGGTTGCCCTCTACCCCATATCTCTTGGCCAATTGCAAAGGCATTCCCTGATCCAAGAATGGCTACCTACCCCTCGATGTGAACCAGTTGATGAAGTTGTTATTAGTGCCTATGGGGCAGTTGAAAAGGATTATGATTAGCAAGGATTATGACTTCCTAGGCTATTATGGCCATCATGATTGTAACATTCCTCAATAGAGGAGGAAGAAGAAGAGGAAGAAGAGGAGGAGGATGAGGAGGAAGATGAAGAGGAGGAGACCTTCCCATTAGCACAGCTCATTCAGTAGTCTCACTGAGGAGCCTGCAGGTTTTTGAATGTCCCAATGTTGTCCTGATAGAGGTCTGTGCTACTTCCATCTGACTGTGAGATCAAGGTGACCCCAGTGTCTGTGCATAGGGACCAGGAGCTCAGAATGTATCTGGACAAGGTACCGTTCAAGAGCATCACAGATCTGATGGGTACATCTAGCACATAAGTTGCATCATTTACTGAGACCCGAACCCAACCCATGCCCCGCGGGGATTTGACGAGACCTTAGGGAAGGGGGCGAACGAATGAAAGGACAAGAGACACAAAGAATGAGAGCAAGTCTGAGGTTCTGATCAAGCTCTGAAACTTTAATTTTGGGGGCAGGTTATAAAGACACAGCAAACTGGGAAGTTTGGGCGAGGGTCATTGCTTAGGGCTATCTTACTATGGAATCCTTACTGTCTAAGACCTTCCCACTGTCATAATCTTATCACCCTAGACCATCCCACTGTCATAATCTTATCACCCTAGACCATCCCACTGTCATAATCTTATCACCCTAGACCATCCCACTGTCATAATCAGCTCCAAGGAAATGCCAGATGTTCTTTAGGTTCCTGGGACCTGAGACCTGTGAATGTCCTTTCTTAACCTTGTACTGACTAGACTTTCTAAAACACCAGGTAATTTCCTGGGCTTGGCTCCCGGCAAACCCAGAGGAAGTTCTAGTAAAAACTAGTGGGACAGTCAAGTTGGCCAACTTTGGCTTAGTCAGAATCAATAGCTACCAGATGGCCCTTGTGGTGTTACACTCTGGTACCCTGCCACTGAAGTTCTGTGTCAGTTTTATTTTTGCAGAGATGGTTCATGGAAATCCTCTCTTCTGTGGAAACCCTGAAGCTGACCACTGGGAAAAGTCTTTGGTCTGATTAGACTCCCTCCGGAGTCTGACTGGTCTCTAGATGTATTTCTACAACTAAATGGCTTTCCCCCTAAACGGCTTCAACCAGTGCAGTGGATGGTGCAGGAGGCAGAGGAGTCTGGAACACTGCTGCTGTGGGAAATGCTAACTATTAAGCCATGGATGGATCTTTGTCTTTCAATCCCTGCAGATCGAAATATGACCTCTCCTTCCTCTAAAGCTGGGGTATAGGCTTTGATTTAAAAAAAAAAAAAACTACTTTTAATAAGAGTCATCAAATGCTTTGACCTCTCTAGTCCACTGTCCAAAGGTAGCAGAGAAAATATGGTAAATAAGGCAAGGGGGAGTGAACCTGAGTACAAGTAGTTCCTTGGGGCTATTCCAATCTCTCTCTGTCAGGATACCAGCAGTCCAGTTCAGTAGTGTCAGGATAGCAAACTGAATCAGCAGCAGTGGTACCATCTAGCAGACACTGCCAGTCCTCTGCCACCTAATCAGCAAAATCAGTGGCAGAGACCAGGACCAGCCAAGATGCCAGAGGTCAGAAGTTCTCTGCAGTGCCTCTTTCAACAAAGTGAAGATCAGTGAAGATGAAGATGCAAGACCAATGAAGCCTTCCAAAGCTAGCTATGTGAACATACCATCACTGTCTGTTGAGTTCTACTTATCCTCTCTCCAAACATCACACGTCCTCCCAAAGGTCTTGCCTCAGCAAAACACCATTTGAGTCTGTCTTAGCAAAATACCACGTGTGTCGGTATCATCTGACATATCCAGAAACTTCCACTTCACTGGGGGGACTCCTCCATCTTTTTACAGAGAATATCCTAATCTTTAAATGACATTGCCACCCTTCCCTTTGAGGCTTATTGTCTATATTTTCATCCCTTCTTACTTTATATCTAGATCTTTTAAAAAATATAAAACAAAATATAAGGAGACAAAGAAAACAAGTTCAGGTATCTAGGCATGCTGGCATATGCTTATAATCCTGATATCTAGGAAGCAGAGGCAGGAGGATTGTGTTTGAGGTCTTTTTGAGCTACATATAGACTGTCTCAAAAAAATTAAAAGTACTACAGCCAGCTTCAGAAGAAACAGCATGTCACATAGGAATGAGAAGGACATTGTTAACTAATGCATGATGAATTTAAAGCACAGGTCTCAAATTATCCCATCCAATGGAACTGGGGTGTATACTCTGATTCTTGGGCACCATCACTGGGTAGCAGGGGAGGTGTATCAACTCCTTGGGATGTCTGTTCTTCTATTTACTCCATAGTAGCTTACATTGGTCCTGGGCAAAGAGCCTTGCTCACTAAGATGCAGATACTGGCTTTCGATGAGCAGAATGCCTTAGATGGATTGGTTCTATTCAAAGATCCAAAGAGACTCTGCAAATAAAGCTGCATGTACCAGTAATGCTTTTTCACAAGGATCCTGACCTGGGCCAATGGGTGCCAGCAATAAGGCAGCAAAGGGCATGGGATTCCGTGTTCCTTCCCACTTGGGCATCTAGAGAAAGAGAAAGCCAACTGGGTGAGTGGAGGCGGGGTAGGGGGAAGGACTGCCTTTGTATTCTAAGAGTGCCAGGTGTGCCAGGTGCATTTGGCCTCTGGAAATAGGACATCAGTACAGTTAGCCATCGCTGCATGTAGGGAAGGTTTCTATTTGTAAATGGTTGATTTTGTTTGCTGCTGTTGCTTTGTTTTGTCTATCTAAAAAGCAGAAGGATGGTTCATACTGAGCAGGGCCCCAAGTGTTTGCTTCAGTTCTTCACTTTAGATGAGCACATTTCTATGGTAATCTAGTCTTCCAGCTTCTCACAACTGCTTCTTCTCAATGGGTATCTCTCCTCAGGGAATTAATTAGTGTCTTACTGTTACAGTACTGCTTACTATTCTGAGACAGCGTGGAATCAGTGTCTCACATAATACAAATGCATTTCTCCCAGTTCAGGAGGAGAAGTCTAGGATCTGACAGTGGATTCTGTGTTGGCCATGAGCCTCCTCCTGGTTTACAGGTGGCCATCTTTCCTCTGTGTCCTTACGTGGCAGAGCATATAGTACAGTAATCTTGTCATGAGGAACCGACAGTCTCACTGGCTCATCTGAATGCAACTACCCCAAAGCCCCAGTCCCTGATATCCCATCAGGGGTAACACCTCCAAAATATGAGCTTAGGAGTGTGATAATTCATCTTCACTGTTGCCTTGATGGAGTTTTAAACTAAATAAAGAGAGAAATGAAGCTGAACACTGGCAGTCACTGCTCTGTTTTCTGACTGTGGACACAGTGTGGCCAGTGTCCTCAAACTTCCTGTGTTCTCCGCTAGCACAGGCTGTATCTACTAGAGTTGTGAGCCATAATAACACTTTTGTCTTTAAAACATGTTTTACAAATTTAAATTTTTTGTGTGTATAGGTTTTTTGCATGTATATATGTCTGTGCACCATGTGTGTGTGCAGCGTGCCCTTGGAGACCAGAGGACAAGGTAAGATTCCCTGAAGTTGGAGTTACAGACAGTTACGAGCAGCCATCTTTTAGCAATGAAACCCAAGTCTTTTAGAAGAGCAGCCGAGGCTCTTAGATACTCAACCATCACTTCAGCTCCAATATATATTTTTCCTTCTAAATACCTGCTTCTTGTCAGGTAACTTGGTCATAAGAATGAGAAAAATTAACAAATCAGGGGAGCACACAAATATACAGTCAGAATGAAATATTCTTCCCTGGGAATTATATTCTCTTGGGCATCTAAGTTGGATTTGTACTCTGCTTTTGACTCCCTAGTCTCTGCAGCCTCAGAATCACTTTGAGCTTGACTGGAATGATGTTCATTTGCTACCATTTAGAGTTTAAGAAGAATGAGCGAGACACCAGATGTTTCCGTCGTTTGTTAAACTCTTATGGTGATTGAATACTCACATCTGTAACTGATCAAGAAATGTACTAATCATGTACAAGGGCATCTCTTATAGATCGTTAAAAAGACCCCACAGGGATGACATTAGCTGAACTACCCCACAAAGGGGAGGGAGAACCTGTCGAGACCAGATCCAGATGTAAGGCATGGCCTCCAGGTTTGAGGGATGGGGCCACCCACCCATCTCAAAAATTTTAACCCAGAATTGCTCCTGTCCAAAGGAAATACAGGAACAAAGAGTGGAGCAGAAGCCGGACAGTGGTGGCGCATGCCTTTAATCCCAGCACTTGGGAGGCAGAGGCAGGCGGATTTCTGAGTTCGAGGCCAGCCTGGTCTACAGCGTGAGTTCCAGGACAGCCAGGGTGACACAGAGAAACCCTGTCTCGAAAAACAAAACAAAACAAAACAAAACAAAACAAAACAAAAGAGTGGAGCAGAGACTGAAGGACGGGCCATCCAGAGACTGTCTCACCTGGGGATCCATTTCACAGGCAGACACCAAACCCAGACACTATTGCGGATGCCAAGAAGCACTTGCTGACTGAAGCCTGATACAGCTGTCTCCTGAGAGGCCCTGCAAGATCCTGACCAATACAGATGCGGATGCTCACAGCCAATCATTGGACTGAGCACAGAGACCCCAATGGAGGAGTTAGGGGAAGGATTGAAGGAACTGCAGGGGCCTTATCTGGCATCAATGGAAGAAGAGGCCCTTGGTCCTGCAAAGGCTTGGTGCTCCAGTGTAGGAGAATGCTAGAGTGATGAGGTGGGAGTTGGGGTGGGTGGGTGGGTGGGTGAGCACCCTCATAGAAGCAGAGCAAGGGGGGATGGGATAAGAAGTTTGCAGAGGGGAAACCGAAAAAGGGGATAACATTTGAAATGTAAATAAATAAAATACCCAATTTTTTAAGAAAGAAAGACAGACAGACACAGAGGTTTTTCAGGTTAAAACTCATTGTTAGCTCCAGTGACTCCTATTGTAACTCTCAGGCCTGCTGACATTTCTCTTAGATATTTTCCTGTCCTGAGAAATTTCACCAGGTATTGATTAGTTCTAGTTATTTAAAATACTATAGCTAAAGTAAAACTCAGGGCTATATGTTTCTCAAATAAAATATACACTAGTGCTTTGCAATGTGTAATATCGTGGTTTAAAGACAGTAAAAACTATTTTTTTTCCCTTGGAGGTCAAATTGGTCCTGTTTGAAAGTTACTAAATGTCAATCTCCAGCTATAAATTTATCCTGAGACCTGAGCTATGGAACATCTATTTATGGAGGATTAGCTGTGGTGCCTGTCACTCATCAGCCTCAGGGCAGTGGTGAGGCCAAGTTTCTGAAGTGAGCCTCCCTCACAGGAAGGTATTTCATGCAATGGCAGAGTCCAAGGGTTTATGCAGCTCACTCATTTTACACACGAGGAAAATGAGTCTCAGAGCAGGAGAGTGACGTCCAAGAGTAATACAGTTAGTTGTAATGTAAACTGCATGAACGGCGTGTGGCTCAGAGCAGGGAGGGCGGGAATCTGAGCCTTTCTTCCCAGACTTAATCAAGGTGGAGTGAGACTCACTAAGCACAGCTACAGAACAAGCTTTGATAATATTACTTGAAAGAATTGTTTCATGCTAGGCCAGTTTTCAGACATTGAAGGTGAAATGGAGCCAGGTCTCTTTGACATTGAGTTTCAGCTTCTTGGAGTCATGACAGACAATGTGCCTGCAAACGGAAGAGGTCACAGCATTCGACTTTCCCACAGTTGCTGACAATAAAACCCTCCTCTGAGACAGCAGCTGTAACATGAAGGTTCTCAAGAGCTCATACTGAAAAATCTCATCTCAATTTCTTTGCTTACTTAGGGGGAAAGGAAGCTACAGGGAGGTTTACGGGACCAGACTAACTTCCATTTTGGAAAATGATATTTATTCTCAAGTTTCCCCAAGTCTTAGATCATGCTCACTCTGGACAGATGTCTGCTGAAAAAACTCTAGGGAAACATCATGTGGAACCTTCAGTCTGGCTCTCAGATGGTCTGTTCTATCCATGGCCCAGGGAGCTATCTTGATCTGTCCCTAAAGCACATCTCAGATCACTTCAGATCTAAGAGCTGACCCAGTCTTTCGGTGGCCTCCAGACTCCTTGTGCTCAGGGGTCCAGCCAAACACTCCATGATAAACTAGGTTTCAGAACTAGACCCACACTGCAGGTCTCAACAGGCTCTAGGAATCAATCTGATAACTGCTTACCATTTATCTACCCATATCTGTTATCATTAAACTTTTAACTCCGGGTGTTTGAATTATGAAAAGTTAACGTAAACAAATGGGTTCCTTTTTGTTTTCTTCCTGAGGAAACAACCCATTCGGGTTCCAACGAACAACCCTATTCGGGTTCCTTCAGTAACAGAGATGGGAAAATGATTTAGATATTCAAACTCTGATGAGAGACGTTGCCATTTCCATACTATTCATTACCCCACAAAGACCACAAATAAGTATTTTTTAAAAAGAATTATTTGGATCCAAGATGGCAGACAACATGGCGGCATGGTCTGCTGGAATCTCCAGAGAAACCAAGCGAAGGAAGCTGAATAACAATGATCAGACCAGGTGGGTGGTGGCTAAAACTTCAGTGCAATAAAAAAAGTGAATGGGAAACTTTAAAATCCTAACAAGAAAAGGAGACCCTTAGAAAGATCGGCAGGTCTAGGAGCTCCTTTGACCCCAGTGAGAGGGGAGGGACTGGAGCCACACTTAAGACCGTCTCAGAACATGAGAGCTGTTATCTCTCTCAGTAGCAGACAGTTTCAAGACAGAATAAGAGCAGGCTGTGGTTTCAAGACAGAATAAGAGCAGGCTGTGGAAGAGAGATAAAAGTTGTAGAGACTCCAGGGAAACCTCTCTGCTCAGGGTTCAATCAGAGAAGCAGCAAGAGTTCATCTTTTAAAGACCCCAGCTGAGTCAACAGCTTTGAGGCCCCCAGACCTTCCATGAATCACACACTCTGAGGAAGTTCAGAAGGAGTGTTACTGGACTGTGTGCTGAAACTTGGAGGAGAAACTGAATCAGAACCTCGCGGCACTCAGGGAGACGTGTTTTCAGCCAGAGTCTGTAGGAGAACACAGACACAGTTCCAAGTGGCATACAGTTGGGGGCTCCAAAAGGACCACTCAGAAGTGTGAGCACCATCTGTGACTTGACCTCTTGAAGCGACATCGAAGAGAAGTGACAGGCATCTGGGAAGCAATGTTGAAGGAAGAGGATCCAACAAGCGCTCAGCTGGAGCTGCAATCAGACTCTACACCTCAGCCACTTCTCACAGCCACAGTTAGTCCTTGCTTAATACCCAGTGTCAGTTTAGCAGACTGGGTCTGTCCTGCTCGCTTCCCCTCTCTTTCTCTCTACTCTTTCCTTTTTCATCTTCTTTTTGATGGACATTGCCCCAAAACATGCTTTGACTCATAGCATCCTTGTGTCTCTGCCTCCGGAGACGCCATTCTATCACATCTCCCTACTTCTCCTTCATTCCACCTTTAGCCAAAACTGCTTCACTCACTTCCCTTGTCTTTACTGTTTGGCGCTTACATTTACTTTTTCTTCTTCTACTGTTTTCTCTATCAACCTAGTACTGATAGCTAGTCTTGCTCTTTTTTTCCACATCCTCAGAACCAAATATCTTGGTCCACACCATGCTCTTGGTGCCCCTTTGCTTCCTATAATGACTAGACTTGAGGAGTGCAGGTTTGCTATATGAACTTCTCTTTATATTTTGGTGGCATCCTTCAGTAATAATTGTTTTTTAGTCAGTATTTTACTCTCAGCAGAATTTGGGGAGCTAAGTCCGCTGCCCTGAACACCAGTCTAGAGAGCAAAGTGACACCTGAACCATACCTATAACTCAGCCCTTCTTGAAGATTCTAAACACTTCCTCTGAAAGAATAAGGGTTATTAAACAGCATAACCCTAGTGGACAAGTCACAAGTCAAAGACACAGGAAGCCACAAAACAAGGCAACATGACTCCTCCAAAATGACAAATCCCCTAGTAATGGTATCCTACAAGAATGAATTCAATGAAACAACAACAAAACAAACAAACAAACAAAAAAAACTCAAAAAGAAAAAAGTCTATAACTATGTTCAAAGAAATAAAAGAGAACCAAAGTAAACTCCCGAGGAAATTCCCACAGCTGTGTGAAGTAACAAAATCAATAATGAATATAGAAAAGAAATTAAATAAAGAGAAATATTGAAACAGAGACAAACTGAAAATTCAGAATATAAAAAAGTTCTGCAGAAGGGCTCACCAATAATAGAATGAGCCACAGGAAATATGGAATACTGGGGCTTAAAGACAAGATAGAGAAATGTAGACATTCAGTCCGTGTCAAAGATAGATTAATAGAAGCGTATAAACACGACATGCAAGATATAAAGAAAACCATGAAGAGGCAAAAGCTAGAATTATAGGCAAAAGAAGAAGAAAATGTGCCAAAGTTCTAAAAAATATTTCCAATAGAACCATAGTAAAAAAAAAAAAAAACCCAAATCTAGAGAAACAAATGCAGGAACAACTGGCATTTAGAATGCAAAACAGACAAGAACAAAAAAGAGCCCCCCCACATTCTAATTCAGTCAAAACACTAAATTTAAAGAACAAATATATGTATGTACTGAAAGCTAAAATAAAGAAACAACAGGCCACGTATAAAGGCAGGTACATTAGAATATCAAAATATTTATTACAGAAACTTCAAAAATCAAGAGACCCTGGAATGATATATTTCAAACTTGGAAACATAACAACTGCTACTCCTACACCAGCGAAATCATCCATCACAGTTGAAGAAGAATGAAAAACTTTTCATGATAAAAACAGACTAAAAGAATTCCTTGGTCTATGGAAGACATATGAAGGAATCCCTTTGGACTGAAGAGACAAACATATCCACAAGGCTACAGAAAAGAATAAAGAACACTGGAATTAGAACAGTAGCTAAGCAATAGAGAAATAGAAAAGCCTCAAAAGGCACAAAAGGCAATAACACAACAGGAATTAATATACACTTTTCTTTGGGGAGGGGTGTTTTATTTATTACTTTTCCCATTAATTAATTAATTTATTTATTCACTTTACATCCCAATCACCGTTCCCCTCCTGGTTCCCCCCTCACAAGTTCCTTCCCTCATCTCCCTCCCTTCTCCTCTGAGAGGGTGGAGGACCCCCTGGGTATTCCCCAACTCTGGCACAAGTGTCAGGCAGAGCTAGGCACAGTTCTCCCACAGAGGCCAGATAAGTCATCCCAGTTAGAGGAACAGAATCCTTAAGCTGGCAACAGATTTAGGGGTAGCCCCCATTCCAGTTGTTGGGAGGTCTAACATGAAGACTGAGCTGCACATCTGCTACACATGTGTGGTGGATCAGCCCGTGTGTGTTCTTTGGTTTTGAAAGTCCCCAAGGGTCCAGATTAGTTGACTGTGTTGCTCTTCCTATGGAGTTCCTATCTCTTCTGGGTCCTTCAATCCTTTCCCCAATTCTTCCATAAGACTTTGCAAACTCTGTCCAATGCTTGGCCATGTGTCTCTGCATCTGTTTCAGTCAGCTGCTGGGTGGAGCCTCTCAGAGGACAGTTATGCTAGGCTCCTGTCTGCAAGCATAATACGAGTATTATTGATAGTGTCAGGGACCGGTTCTTGCCCATGGGATGGGTCTCAAGTTGAGCAAGTTATTAGTTAGCCATTCCTTCAGTCTCTGCTCCATCTTTGTCCCTGCATTTCTTGTAGACAACACAGATTTTCTCTTCCCACACCTGATCCTGAATACCCCTACCCCCATTTCCCTTCCCATCCACTCTCCCACCCAGTTCTCTCCCTCCATCTGCCTCCTATGACTATTTTATTCCCCCTTCTAAGTGAGATTCAAGCATTCTCACTTCGGCCTTTCTTCTTGTTTAGCTTCTTTGGGTCTGTAGAGTGTAGCATGGGTATCCTGTGATTTATGGCTAATATCCACTTTTAAGTGAGTACATACCATCACACCATGCATGTTCTTTTGGATCTGGGTTACCTCACACAGCATGATATTTTCTAGTTCCATCCATTTGCCTGCAAATTTCATGATGCCTTTGTTTTTAATAGCTGAGTAGTATTCCATTGTGTAAATGAATCAATTTGGTTGAAGGACACCTGGGTTGTTTCCAGTTTCTGGCTGTTATGAATAAAGCTGTTATGAACATAGTGGAGCACATGTCCTTTTAATATGGTGGTGAATCCCTTGAGTATATGCCCAGGAGTGGTATAGTAGAGTCTTACAAATAAAGCTGCTATGAACATAGTGGAGCAAGTGTCCTTGTGGTATGATGGGGCAACTTTTGGGTATATGCCCAGGAGTGGTATAGCTGGGTCTTCAGGTAGAACTATTCCCAGTTTTCTGAGAAACCACCAAATTGATTTCCAGAGTGGTTGTGCACGTTTGCAATCCCACCAGCAATGGAGGAGTGTTCCCCTTGCTCCACATCCTCGCCAGCATCTGCTGTTATTTGAGTTTTTAATCTTAGCCATTCTAATGGGTGTGAGATGGAATCTCAGAAGCGTTTTGATTTGCATTTCCCTGATGACTAAGGATGTTGAACATTTCTAAGTGATTTTCAACCATTCAAAATTTCTTTGCTGAGAATTCTCTGTTAAAAAGTCTCTGTTTAGCTCTGTACTCCACTTTTAAATTACATTATTTGAGTTGTTGAGGGTTTTTTGTTTGTTTTTGTTTTGTTTGTTTGGTTTGGTTTTTTGTGATTTTTTGTTTTGGTTTTGGTTTGGTTTTTTTGAGTTTTTTAATATATATATATATATTGGATATTAGCCCTTGTCAGATGTAGGTTGGTGAAGATCCTTTCCCAATCTGCAGACTGCCATTTTGTCCTAATGACAGTTTCCTTTGCCTTATAGAAGCTTTCAGTTTTATGAGGTTCCATTTATCAATTGTTAATCTTAGAGGCTGATCCACTGGCATTCTGTTCAGGAGTTTGTCTCCTTTACCGATGTGCTCAAGGCTATTTTCCACTTTCTCTTCTATTGGATTTAGTGTATCTGGTTTTATATTGAGGTCTTTGATCCGCTTGGACTTGAATTTTGTGCAGAGTGATAAATATGGATCTATTTGAATTCTTCTTCATGGAGACATTCAGTTAGACCAGTACCATTTGTCTGTAAGTGTGTGGGTTTATTTCTGGGGCTTTGATTTGATTCCATTGATCAACCTGTCTGTTTCTATACCAATACCATGCAGCTTTTATTACTATTGCTCTGTAGTTCAGCTTGAAAGCACAGATGGTGATACCTTCAGAAGTTTTTCATTGTACAGCATTGGGATTGCCCTGGGTTTTTTGATTTTCCACATGAAGTTGAGTCTTGTTCCTTCAAGGTCTGTAAAGAATTGTGTTGGAATTTTGATCATGTGGGGGGAATTGCATTGAATCTATAGATTGCTTTTGGTAAGATGGCTATTTTTACTATGTTAATCCTATCAATCCATGATCATGAGAGATCTTTTAATCTTCTGATATCTTCTCCAATTTCTTTCTTCAAAGACTTACAGTTTTTGTCATATTGATCTTTCACTTGCTTGATTAGAGTTACACCAAGATGTTTTATATTATTTGGGACTATGGTGAAGGATCTTGAGTCCCTGATTTCTTTCTCAGTCCATTTATCATTTATATAAAGGAGAGACACTGAGATTTTTAAATTGGTTTTGTATCCAGCCTCTTTGTGTTTATCAGTGTAGAGTTGTGGGGGTCACTTACGTATACTATCATATCATCTTTGAAAAGCAATACTTTGACTTCTTCCTTTCCTATTTGTATCCCTTGATCTCCTTTAATTATCTTATTGCTCTAGCTAAAACTTCAAGTTCTCCATATCAAGAGTAGACAGCTTTGCTTTGTCCCTGATTTTAGTAGGACTGCTTTTAGTTTCTCTCCATTTAGTTTGATATTGGCTACTGGCTTGCTGTATATTGTTTTTATTGAGTCTACATATGTGTCTTGTATTTCTCATCTCTCCAAGATTTCTAACATGAAGGGGCATTGGATTTTGTCAAAAGCTTTTTTTAGTGTCTAATGAAATGACCATGTGGGGTTTTTCTTAGACTGCCTGCTGGATGGGGTATTCAACAATGGGTATCCTAATGAGGGAACCAGCTGCAATTTGGATGCCTGTGGTAAATTACACTCACTTTCATGCCCTCATTCTGATGGCCCTGACTCACTTACAACCCCTACACCGGGGAAAGAAGGATTTTTGGTATTACAGCTGCCATTATTTTAGGTATTGTCAGGGCAACAACAGCTGCTGTTGCCTTGACTCAGACAGCCACTACAGAGGAGACTGTCAATGTAGTCTCTAAGTCAGCTGAGGTGCTACAGGCACAGAAGGTACTAAATCACCATCTTTATCAAGCTATCCACATTTTACAACAACAGATTGACTTACTGGCAGAAAAGTTGGCCCTTGTTAGGGATATATCTCTATTGGCATTCGATTCCAGGTTTCATTCACTCTGTCTAACCACTTAGCATGTACATAATGCCACTGAAGCCCCAAAACATTTGGCTCAATATCTTGAAGGTACCTGGTCAGACAAACTCCTTAACTATTCTGTGCTGTTAAGGGAAAACATAGCCAACATCAATGCAACCAGGTTATCTATACTCTCCCTAGATGCTGGATTCTAGGGAAAAGTGTGAGACAATATTAAGAGGTGGGTTTTTCTTGACTCCTCTTAGATAGCCACTTATGCTAAGATCAAAGGAATGGTCATACTAATAATTATTTTGTTTAAGTGTCTTGCACAGCATATCTCCAGGCAGCGATTCATAAATAAGGTGACCCTCCAAGTGCTGATGGCTCTTGAAAATCCTGATTGTGACCCCCCCCCAAGGAAGTGATTAAAACGTGGATGTCAGAAATCTGTGAGACTACCATGTAGGCTGTTTCTAATCTCCCCCTTGTGTGACATGCCTCTGAAGTGATATCTCTTTGAGGGATGGTAGTCAATGATGGGTAAGATCCTGGAAGACAGGACAACCTAAGCCAGGCAAGGTCCAGTATACTGGAAATCCTCTGAGGTGGGGTCAACAATGTGGAGGCAATGGCACCCCAGCTCCCATTAGGCTGTCAAAATCTAAAAACAAAACGGTGGAAATGTAGAAGGAACAGCCTGGCCACCTCTACATTGAATGCTGGGGTGCACACAGTTGCAAAAGTATCTCTTTCAAGAGGACCTAATTGAGGACTGCCTGAGAGACCAAGGATTGCTGGCACTGACAATGCCAGCCAATTGGGAACTGCTGTTTAGAAGAGATACTTTCTTGGGACCAATGGGGCAGGTGGAGGGTATTAAAGGAGCTTGCAGCAGTGTTCAGATAAGCTTGCCTCTGAGTTTCTCACCGGCTCTGGAGTCTGTCTTGTTGACTCTGCACCACCTCACCTCAACCCCCCACGGGAAGGTAGGGTCAGGTGGTGAGCAGTCCAGGGCACAGGCAAAATTGGTAGATTACTTTGATGAAATTTAGTATATTGAACCATCCCTGCATCCCTGGGATGAAGCCTACTTGATCATGGTGAATGATATTTTTGATGTGTTCTTGGATTCAGTTTGTGAGTATTTTATTGGGCATTTTTGCATCAGTGTTCATAAGGGAGATTGTTCTGAAATTCTCTTTCTTGGTTGAGTCTTTGTGTGATTTAGGTGTCAGGATGATTGTGGCCTCATAGAATGAGCTGGACAATGTTCCTTCTGTTTCTATTTTGTGGAATAGTTTAAGTAGTATTGGTTTTAGCTCTTCTTTGAAAGTATAGTAGAGTTCTGTGTTTAAACCATCTGTCCCTGGACTTTTGTTTTTGGTTTTTAGGAGATGGGGCATTTAATGACAGCTTCTATTTCCTTAGGCGTTCTAGGACTATTAAAATAGTTTACCTAATCTTGATTTAACTTTGGCAAGTGGTATCTATCTAGAAAATCATCCATTTCATTTAGATTTTCCAGTTTTGTGGAGTACAGCTATTGAAGTAAGACCTAATGATTCTTTGAATTTCCTCTGTGTGTATTGTTGTACCCTCCTTTTCATTTCTGATTTTATTTATTTGGATACTGTCTCTCGGCATGTTAGTTAGTGTGGCTAAGGGTTTGTCTATCTTGTCGATTTTCTCAAAGAACCAGCTCTTGGTTTTGTTGACTTTTTGTATTACTCTTTTTGTTTCTAATTGATTGATTCCAGCCCTGAATTTGATTATTACCTGCCCTCTACTCCTGTTGGGTGTGCTTGCTTCTTTTTGTTCTAGAGATTTCAGGTGTGCTGTTAAATTGTTAGTATGAGATCTCTTCTTCTTTTTTTTTTTTTTTAAATGAAGGCACTTTGTGCTATATATTTTTCTCCTAGCAGTGCTTTCATTGTACCCCATAAGTTTGGGTATGTTGTGACTTCATTTTCATTGAATTCTAGAAAGTCTTTGATTTCTTTCTTTATTTCTTCTTTGATCCAGTGATCATTGAGTAGATTATTGTTTAGCTTCCATGAATTTGTAGGCTTTCTGCTATTTCTGTTGTTGTTTAACTCCAGCTGTAATTCATGATGATCTTATAAAATGCAAGGGGTTATTTCAACCTTCTTGTGTCTGCCAAGGTTTGTTTTATGACTGAGTATATGGTCAATTTTGGAGAAGGTCCCATGAGATGCTGAAAAGAAAGTATATTTTTAAATGTTTGATTAAAATATTCTGTAGATATCTTTTAGGTCCATTTGATTCATAACCTCTATCACTTTCATAATTTCTCTGCTTAGTTTCTAGCTTGATGACCTGTCCATTGGTAAGAGTGGAGTATTGAAGTCTCCCACTATTAATGTGTGGGGTTTGATGTGTGATTTAAGTTTAGTAGTGTTTCTTTTATGAATGTGGGTGCCCTTGCATTTGGGGAATAAATGTTTAGAATTGAATCTTTTATGTGTGACCCTGGATTTGCATCTACTCCCCAGGCCACAGCTTAACCTGTCTCCATGGAGACCTATTGTCACCAAGACAACCAGGTAAAATATCCATTTCCCAATCCCCCATCTGCTGGACCCCCATCGAGCCTAGCAGCCATGAGCTCTATTTCTTTTGATTATTTTTGGTTGAATATATATGAATTGTTACTCCAGTTTGTTGGAGTACATTTGCTTGGAAAATCCTTTTCTAGGCTGTTACTGTTACTCTGAAGTAGTGCCTATCTTTGTTGCTGAGGTGTGGTTTTTTTGTATTAGGCAGAATGATGGATGCTGTTTTTGCAACCAACCTGTTAGCCTGTGTCTTTTTATTGGTGAGTCGATTCCATTGGTGTTCAGAGATATTAATGACCAATGATTGTTAGTTCTTGTTATTTTGATGTTGGTAGTGTTTATGTATATATGAGAGAGATTTTGTTCTTTTCATTTTCCTGTGAAATTATTAATTTCTCGTGTTTTATTGGGTGTAGTTACTTTCCTTATGTTGAAATTTTCCTTCTAATATTTTCTGTAGGGCTAGATTAGTGGAAAGAAAACCAAGTGTTTAAACTTGGTTTTGTTATGGAATATATTTATTTCTCCATCTATGGTGATTGAACATTTTGCTGAGTATAGTAGTCTGGGCTGACATCTGTGGTCTGTTAGGGTCTGCAAAACATCTGTCCAGATCTTTCTGGATTTTATATCTCTGTTGAAAAGTCAAGTGTAGTTCTGATAACTCTGCTTTTATAGGTTAGTTAGCCTTTTTCCATATTGTTTTGTATATTTAGCATTTTGCTTATTACATGGGAGGAGCATCTTCTTTTTTGTTCCAATTTATTTGGTGATCTATAAGCTTCTTGGATGTATAGCTATCTCTTTTTTTAGGTTAGGAAAATTTTTTTTCTATGATTTTGTTGAAGATATTTTCTGAGTCTTTGATCTGGGAATCTTCTCCTTCTATTCCTATTATTCTTAGCCTTTACATAGTATCCTGAATTTCCTGGATATGTTGTGTTAGAAACTTTTTAGGTTTACCATTCTATTTGCCTGATGTATCAGTTTCTTATATTGTATCTTCTATGGCTGAAATTCTTTCTTCCATATCATGCATTATGTTGGTGGTACTTGCCTCTGTAGTTCCTGTTCTCTTTCCTAAATTTTCCATCTTCAGAGTTGTCTCCATTTGTATTTTCTTTATTGTTTCTATTTACATCTTCAGGTCTTGAACATTTTTACTCATTTTCTTCACCTATTTGATTTATTTTCCTGCATTTCTTTATATTTATTCATTTCCTCTTTAAAGGCCTCTATGTGTTTGATTGTAACTTCCTGAATTTCTATGAGGGATGTATTGATTTCCTCTTTATAGGCCTTTATCATCTTCATAAGATGAAATTCAAAGTTATTGTCTTGCTCTTCAGGTATATTAGGATATCTAGAGCTTGCTGTAGTAGGAGAGCTAGGTTTTGATGGTGCCATATTGCTCTGGCTTTTGTTGATTATGTTCTTGCACTGGCCTTTAGCCATCTGGTTGTCTCTGGCTGTTGGCTTGCCTGGTAGGCCCTAATGGCAAGCCTCTGGTTGTCCTGGATGGTAGCAGGCCTTCAGGGAAGCAGGAAGAGCTGGTTGGCCTTGATGGCAGCAGGCTTCTAGGGAAGCAGGCAGGGCTGTGGCCTGGGGAAATGGAGTACAGATCAGGGATTGCAGGTAGAGGTGTGGCCTGGAAGATGTAGCAAAGAGGGGATAGGGTAGGCCTCATGGCTGCTAGGCTCGATGGGGATCCAGCAGATGGGAGATTGGGGCATGGATATTTTACCTGGTTGTCTTGGTGGCAATAGGTCTCCATGGAGATAGGCTAAGCTGTGGCCTGGTGAGTAGATGCAGATCCAGGGTTTGTAGGTCAAAGTGTGGACTGGAAGAAGTAACACAGAGGGGATGGAGCTAATATACACTTTTAAATAATAACTTTGAACATTAATGTCTAAATTCTTCAACCAAAAGCCATAGTCTAGCAGACTGTACTGAAACAAACAAACAACAACAACAACAACAAAAACAACACCCAGGAACTTCCAAAGAGGCAATAAATAAATCTTACCATCAAGACAGATACAACCCTAAGGTGAAAGAAAGAGGTATTGGGAAAAAGGACAAAGGAAACAAACAAGTGCCACTGTTCTAATATGTGAAAAAACAAAATAAAACCAAATTTAATTTAGATGAGATAAAGATAAAATACTTCTTACTGTTTATGAGAACACTCCAACAGGGCATTTTTTTAAATTAAAGTATGTCAGTGCATATTAGCTCTGACACATTAATTATGGGTGACATTAATAAATTCTATTAATAACAATAGAAAAGACTCTCAGCAAAATATAGAGAAGCATCTCAGTTGAATTACATCATAAGTCAAATAAATTTCCCAAACATCTACATAACATTCTGTCTAGTCATTATAGAATACAAATTTTTCTCAATATAGAACTTTCTCTAACATAGATATGATAATATGATACAGAGATAATCCTAACAAATACAAATTGACATACTTCCATACAGTCTGACTGCAGTGAAACAAAATTAGAGATAAATAGCAAAAGTAACCCCAGAAAGTGCACAGAATTGTGGGGGTTGGACACACTGTTGAATAATGAATGAGTGATCAAAAATTAAGAAGGAAATGAAAAGTGCCAAAAGAGAATTAAAAATTAAATGCAATGTAGCAAAACCTGTGGAATGCAATGAAAACAGTCCTAAGAGGAAATACATAGCTATAAGTGTCTACATTAAAACAAACAAACAAAAGGAAATGAACAACAACAACAAAAACAGAAAAAGGAAGTATGAGGGGACTCACAAAACAACAGAGGCTTTTTTCTATTGTTCTTGCTCATCTACAATCAGATGGTAAGACCATACTGCTGGGGCGGAGCCAGAAGCTTTCTTTCCACTGCATAGTATGTATGGTACTGGAGGGTGTGATGCAGGCTGTTAGGGGAGAGAAGTCATAAACAAGTATTCTTGCCTAGCTATAGACTGTGTCCTATAACTCTGACCTTCCAGGCAAGATGTACCCATTGGTACAAAAATGTCATGATAGTGGTAACAGTGGGTGCATGTCGGGAGCAACCTTTCTTATACACTGAAGGCCTAAATCAGCCATAGGCCTAAGTCAGACATACACGCCTACTAACACAAAGTCTTGGTCTCTGTGGGAAAACACTGACCCTAGAACAGATAGCTATAGATCTTGTAAACAGGCAGCCTTGGTGGAAAACTACTAGCCTGGATAAGAACAAATAGTCATAGGTCTTGTGGATAGGTAGCCTTGGTGGAAAGTACCAGCTTAGATAAGAACAAGTGAATCATAGACAGAGTCATAGTGACCTGTTCCCTGATTCTTCACCCAGCTGATACCCTGTTCTGGAAGATATCTGTACTCCCCCTGAGAACACCTACACTCCTGCTCCTGCATCATTCCCTTCCCCACATCCTGCCTCTATGTGTATGTAACCCCTGTGTAAAAAAAAATTTAAATAGCGGTTTGATCAGACTATAGACGAGCCGTGGTCCTTTGCGTTTGCCTGTTCCCCTATTCTCTCTTTCAGGTGCCCCCCCCCCCACCCTGTTCACTGCCATGCTGGATGGGCCATTCTGGCTGGATTTGAGGTTCACTTCACAGAAAACAGTACATGCCTGGTACTGTATATCTAATCAAAAGCCTAGGGTTGGGGAAGTCATAGGTCTTAGAGAGGAACTTAATACTGATGTTTTGCTGAATGAACGTGTAGTCAAACTGCGACTTACAGAGTTATGTTTACACCCTTAGACTAGAACTGCTCTCAGCTTTGTCCAGAAAAGCTTCTTTCTGAAGTGAGCAATGGTTAATGCATAGACTGGTAACTGGTCAAAATGACCACTGAATGCTCAGTCTTGAATAAGATATCCATATCACCTGTCCAAGGCCCAGGGATCATCACAAAGGAGAAAGTGGAACAGTGTAAGAGGCAAAGGCTGGGAGGGAATGCCATGAAGCATTGTCTTCTGGTTATGGAGTGACAATTGAGAGTATGCAGCAATGGTGGCTACTTGCACAGACCTGCACATCAAGCATGATGTTTGTGTGCACAAAGCGTGCACACAAGGCATGAAAGTAAGGATGGGGTCATCAAGGGTAGTAGGGGCTAAAATAAAGGAATAGGGGTGACCATAAAATCTTGTATGAATTGCTAGAGTTATTTTTAAGTTAAACCAAATTTAAACTATTATATCTTAAATAAATTGCTTAACATCTTAGGATTCAGTTAGAGAGCAACAAGCCAAATCTCAAATCAGTAGATGGAAAGAAATAATCAAGATTAAGACAGAAATTACTGAACTGGAAATAATACATATAATAATCAATGAAAAATGAGTTAGTTCTTTAAAAAGATAAGTAGGATAAAAAACTCTCAGCCAAATTAATCAAGACTCAAATTATATAAGACTCTAATAAAATCAGAGATGAAAAGGGGTATACTATGACAGATGTCAATGAAATTCAGAAAATTATTAGGGCATGACTTGGAGACTTATATTTCATTAAACTTGGAAATATAAAAAAGAAATGAATTAATTTCTAGATGCATATGACTGACTAAAATTGAACTGATAACAAGCTGAACAACTTATTGAGATATATAACAAGAAATGAGGTTGAAACAGTAATTATAAAATTTCCTGACCCCCCCCCCCCCCAAAAACCTTCTCTAGACCCTTATAAATTCACTGTTGATTCTATGAGAACTTCAACGAAGAACTAATAGTGGTTTTCAAACAACTTCATAACAGAAAAGGAAGACATTCTGTCAAATTCTCTCATAAAGTCAGTATTAGCCCAGATCAAAACCAAATAAAGTAAAAGAGAGATGGAGGGAGAGGGAGAGGGAGAGGGGGAGATGAAGAGAGGGGGAGGAGGGACCATAAATTATAGATCAGTCTTCATGATGAAAAAAAGATGTACAACTTCCCAACAAAATACTTGCAAATTGAATTCAAAAATACATTAAAAATCACTCATAGTGACTAAATTAACTCCATTTGAGATATGCATGGACGGTTCAACATACAAAAATCATAGCAATACATCACATAAACAGACTCAAGGACAGAAACCACATGATCATCTTTACAAAGATGCCAAAAATACACTGGAGAAAAGGGCAGCTTCTTCAATATTGAAAAAAAAACTTTTTGGCAAAATCTAATACATTTTCATGTTAAAAGCTCTGACTATACTGGAAATAGAAAGTTCAGAGATCAACATAATAAAAGCTTATATTGCAAACGTATAACCATCATTATACTAAATGGAGGGAACTCAAAACATTTTTACTAAAATCAGAAAATAGATAAGGGTATCCACTTTCAGTCTTAATGTAGTACTGGATGTCTTCCCTGGACCCTCTGTTGTTTTAGGATCAAGGAACATGGGACTTAAAAGTCAGGGCTTTGTAGATAATAAAACATGATGAGAGAGCTCACTTACAAGATAATATCCAAATCCCATGACAATGGACACAGGAGGGAAGGAAACTAGACATGCTCCAGTGTAGAGGAGGAGGGGAGAGAAGAAGGAGGATGTGAAAAGGAGAAAGAGGAGATGGAGGAGAAGGAGGATGGGAGGCATACCTAGAAGGAAGGCTGTGTAGCATGGGGAAAATTGACTGTGTTCAACACAGTCCTTAAAGAGCAGACAGTTCTCCATAGGACTGAACTGAAGCTCTTTTGACTGTTAACAGAGCTATAAGAGAGTTGTGTTGTTTCATCTGTGTGTCTCCCAGGTGAATGTGTGTGATTGCGCGCTATATAATGGAGTTTGGATGTATTTCCACTTTGCTACTGCCTGGCTGACTCAATGCCTTTCATGCTGTTGAATACAATAGCAACGTGCCTGTGTCAGATGCTACCTCCTGCGGCTGGGCTGAGTGGGTGGCTTCTCTAGTATTCACAGCAGCTGCTTATAAAGCCTGTCAGATTAATTTCTCTTTCTCAAGCACGCCACACACCTTCCGCCCCAACACTACTAATGCCTCTACTGTCTATCATTCCAGAATGTTCTCCCCCATCTCTAGCTCTCGAAGCCCTACCTAAAATTCCCTTAGAATCTAGTTCTATGCTCTGGACTCAGACATTCCTCAAAGTATCACTGTTTGACCTTTCTCAAGATTGTAACAAATTTTGCAGAAAAAAAAAAGAATAATAGCGAATCAATATCAACAAATAAAATAAAAACAAGAAAGTTGATACATAGTATTTACTAGGAATTCCACGTAGAATCTCATCCACAAAGGCAGCAAATGCGCTACAGTGCAATAGGAATGTGAGTCTGGGGAGTCACTGGTATAACTGCAGCACTTGGGAGGCCGAGGCAGGAGAATGGCCACAAATTTAAGGTCAACTGGCCCTACAGAGTGGATTCTGGGACAACCTGCAATGTAGCATGAGAAACAAATAAAAAAAAAAACAATAAAGATGGAAAGAAAAAATAACAAAAAGAAAAGGCTAGAAATGTATTCATATTAACGTGTAAGATGCATGCAAAGAAATTAAAACTTTGCTGATGGTTTAAAAGGAATCTGGGTGGAGAGATTAGTTTAAAAGTAATTCTTGCACTCAAAAAAAAAAAAACCAAGTAGACTCTATACTGTTATTTTTTTTTAAATACAAATATCTGAGAGCCTGGCCCTGCAATATCAAAGCACTCAAGCCCACTATGAGACAAACAGAAGTAGTAGACATATGATTTGAGGCAAGAGCCCGCCCTTTTCTGGGAGAGTTATAAGTGGATGAGTTTGCTGCTGCAGAAAGGCATTGTCAAGTCACAGAACAAGCCTTCTTGTATCCACACTGAGTCAGACAGACAGGCTAGTAGGAGGACAGCAAGCCCAGGAGCTCAGGAAGATGAGGGCAAGAGTGATAGCAGGAGAGAAGTCAGCCAGTGGGAAATGAAGATGCCCAATAAACACTAGATGGTCGGCTAACTAAGAAAATAAGATTAAACAATCCGCATGTCACATAAAACTGTGGAAGGTGGAACTCTTAAGTCTTTTGGAAGAGCATATGAAAGCACTTCCATAATTTCGGGGTACAAAGTCTTCTTTCTGAAAGTACTAGTCATAGAGAAAGCACCGACGAATTCAACAACTCGGAGTGGAGAATTGAAACATCCATATGAAAGTAATGAACAGCCAAGAGGTGGAGGAAACTGTCAACCACACAAGTCCACGCTGCCATATAAATGGAGGGAGGGAGGGAGGGAGGGAGGGAGGGAGGGAGGGAGGGAGGGAGGAAGGGAGCGAGGAAGGGAAGGAGGGGCGGAGGGAGAGAGAGAGGAAGGAGGGAGGGAGGGAAAGAGGGAGGAAGGAGGAGGGAGAGAAGAAGAGAAGAAGGAAGGGAGAGAGAGGGGAAGGGAAGAGGAGGGAGGAAGGAATTCAATTATTTTTTAACCTCATGAGGTTTCATAGAAATACAGTTAAAATTAGAAAATTGACTACTGTACATCCATCATAAAGCTGAACTATGGAAAGTCAATCCCAAACAGCACCACCATCTGCCTGCCCCGCCTTACAAAACTGTTTGACTACTAACCTATGTACGTATAATTTACTCAAAAAATGTATTAAGCGGAAGAAATTGCAATCAGCAAACCTCTATAGCAACATCCTGTCACACCCTATTTTCTCACAGGCACTGTGAACAGTGCCTCAGGTTCACCTGCAGGGCCTCACCCAACCCTCCTACATTTTGTGGTTGACCCCCATCAGCTCTTAAATTCTCAGAGTAACCACTGGCTGGCTTCAGAAGCCTTGTGATATTTCAGCTAAATACAGAGTAGAAAAATGAAAACTCTAATAGAAAGGTAAAAGCAGTCAGAACAATTTAAAAATGAACAGTAGCTGTTCATTGAGCACTATATTGCAAGGTATGGTATAAGTATCTGTCACTCAGCCAGGATTTTGTTTTATTCTTGTTCTGCACTAGAGGCCAGGAAGTCAGAGCTGTGCTCCCATTCTGAGAGGGCACAGTTCAGGTTACCATCTTTAGACTTATCTAAAAGCATGGCAGGGCAATGCATGCTGCTCGCTGGTACAAGAGAAGAGAACTAGAGGTGGGCCATGAACATGTGGAGAGAGAGGGGGAAGGGAATGGGGAGATAGTGGGAGCAGGAAGGAGAGAGAGAGAGAGAGAGAGAGAGAGAGAGAGAGAGAGAGAGAGAGAGAGGCAGCTCCATACAGCTCCATACATAGAGTTTGCGGGTTCCACTCCTCTGGAGTCTCTGTCGACTACCATAGAGTTTTCAAAGTAATATAGTGTGTCTGCTAAAGCAAAAGACTATAATCTGCGTGGCATATAGACAACAGAGATTGCTCACGTAGCTCTGGAGCTGGAAGTCTGGGGCCAGGCTGGCAGCAGGGTCAGGTTCTTAGGAGGCTGCCATTGCTGGTGGCACATTGCCAGCTTCTGATATGGTGACACAGTGGTGGAAAGAGGACAAGGCAGCCGTTCCTTCCCTAAAGGCCCCCCTCTAGGGTGTGATCACCCGAAGTCTCACTTTCTAATAGGATCATATTAGAATACAAAATCTCAACATATTCATTTTTGGGATACATGCACATTCACCCTACAGCAGAAATGTGACTGTTTCCCCAAATAGGCTGTACAGTTTACAAAGCTGATAACCCCAAGGTAGCTAAGACACACACAATGAATGAGCATGACTATTTTGGATGGCAACTTGGCAAGAGCTATCAATCTTCAAAATGTGCCTATAACCTGGGGCTTGGTAATTTTGTTTCTAGAAATGTATCCCACAGGTACATTTCATACAGCAAAGGGAACATACTGTGCAGGGGTGCCTACTGAGTGTTTTGTTTTCTTTAGTGCTGTAATGTTTTATTTTGTTATGGCAAAAAAATAAAATAAAATAAAATAAAATAAAACCTAAAACAAGCCATGTCTGGTTGTGCAGCCTTGTGATCCCTGCTCTCTGGGGTTTGGGGCTAGAGGCCTGAGTCTGAGGCCAGCCTGAGCTACATAGTAAGAACTTGAGTTAAACAAAACAAATAAACAGAAGTAAAACAACATAAATGTTCATGGATGAAACAATGATTAAACGAACTATACTCTATTCAATAGAATTATCTGTGCAAGTGAGGTAGAACACGTCTGTGTAGTTGTTATAAAAGGCTATTACAGTTTGTATGTGTAAATTTGTTACTGCCTCCTTTAGAAATATCTGAAATTTAACATTGAGAAAATTAGAGAAAGTCAATTAGAGAAATTTGAGAAAGTCAATTTTATTGTAATTTTGTACTTTAAAAAAGTAACGTTTCTAATGTTTGTTTTGTTTTTTTAGACAGAGTAGCCTTGATGGCACTGGAACACATGGCCAGTCTCTTGCCTCTGCTACTTGAATGTTGTTTATAGTGTGTCTCATCATGCCTAGCTCTCATTTTTCAATTTAACTTGTTCTTTCTACAGTATATATTGGATAAGCAAGCTATGTTTCTAGTCTACAGTCACCGAGAGGATGATCTCATGCTATACAAATATCCCTTGCTCGTAAGATTCGGGAGACTGCATGAGATGAACTGGTATACTTAGTTAAGATGATAAAGAGAAGTTAAATAGTATTTACTGTCATACAAATCATGTAACAAGGAGAACAGAGGAGTAAATATCTTTAAAGTATAATAAAATGGCTTTGTAATATTTCACTCAATAACTGTTTCAGTAATATTGGTGTCGACGAGGAGACTCCTGGGGTTTGAGCTTTGGTTCAGAAGCAAGCTAGAGAAGGATGAATTATTCCTCCTATGTGTATTTATAGCTTCTGTCCTTTGCATGAGGACAGACAGAGTCAGATTGTAGCCTTAAACACCACACTAAGATCAAGGATGGTAAGAATGAAGGTCCTAGGCAAGCTTTAAGGAAGTTCTGGGATAGTTTTGTTGCTGTTATTATATTGCTCTATTTCTGATTTTTGATTTTGTTGTTTGTTTTTGAGACAGGGTCTCATGTAGTCTAGGCTAGCCTTGATCTCATTCCCGCATGTTGGAATGGAAGGCTTGACCTACCGTGGCCCAGCTGTTATATGGGTCTGTACAAAGTAAATGTCTTACATTGTGAATTTCCCAGTAGGACATCATTTCTCCTCCTGTAGTGATTTCCTGATTTCCAGCTGATCTGGATCCGCCATTCATAAATAGAGCCTTTGAGGCCAGCATTCATGGTTTGCTTCTAGGAGATGGGAGTCAATAGAAAACCAGCAACTCAGTTACCATGGAGAGGTGAGGCCTTGTATCCCTGCCAGCTGGGCTACTGGAGGAAGAAGTTGGACCCAACTGACCATACCCTTGCCTTAGAACCAGGAAGCCAGTGAGGCCACACTCTCTGATTACACTTGTGGATATCTCATCCAATGTTACAACCGAACACTGTCACCTGTAATTACACTGCATTAAAAAAAAATTGCTTCTGACAGTCTGGAGATTTCTGGATTGTGTTCCTCAGTTTCTCACACAACCACACTGGTCTCACACATGCCCGTCCCTCTGAAGTTAGCATTACTAAGGAATCCTGGGGACCTCTGTGAAGATCAGACGGGATAAGGCCAGCAACAGAAGAGCCGAAGTTTCCAAATCCTTCTTAGTCCCTCCAGATCATTCTGCACAAGTGGGGTACCGAGCAAGGCTTCAGAAAACGATCGATTAAGCCTGAACTTGACTCTCAGGGGTTGGCAGTTAGGTAGAATTCCATCACATTTGAATAGTTCTAAGCTAGCAATTTGTTACCCTTTATCCTTTAGTGGAATTGATGAACAGGTGGTTTGCAGAAGATCACCCAGTATATTTAGCTTCTGAAATTTGAGCAACTCGAGATCTGATTGGCTGATCCTGCCACATGATAAGTTGGGAGCGCCGGCACCCCGGTGGCTTTTGCCTGGGCGTCTCAGGAGGGGAGAGCGGGGAGAGGATTTGCTGCTGGCCAGGGTTATTCGCATAGCTCGAAGGTAAGGATCATTTATGTCTTCTTCTGGAGTGTTCTCCTGAGAGAATGTTCTGTGACTCCCCTTGAATTATTTTCCAAAGTTTTGAGTCTCTAACTGGGGAAACAGTGATGAGATGTGGCTAGGAAGGCCCTGTCAGTCATCTCCGACACACCGTGTAGGAGGTCTTGCCCTCCCACTATTGCTTGACCACGTTGGCTGCCTAACACCAATCTTCTTTTTCATTGTTATCCTTAACTGTATTCCTGTGAAGAAAGCTCTATGGTCAGTGTTCCTATATTTATCCCACCCTACAGAGCTTTCTTAGCCCCAGAAGGACCAGCAGTTTCGCTAGCTTAACAAAACCAGCCACTCAGGGTATTAGCTTACAGCCAAGCATCTCTGGGAGAGGGACAGCTGCTCTCAGACATCACACAGCTTGTATGGGGTGGCCATTCTCTGGCATTAGGCCGAAGGGCCTTCAGCCTTTCCCCAGTTCCCAAATTAGAAATCTAGGCCAAAGACTGACAAGCTTATGTGTACTTCAAGCAATGCTTTAATTTTTTTTTCCTTTCTTATTTTTCAGGCTTGAACAAGAGCTACAGAAAGGAAAAAAAAATATCCGTGGAGGCCAATGGTTTTCCGGAAGAAAATAACCCCGTTGCCTTGAGGTTTCTAGTTTTATTTCAAAATTTATGGACAGATTTGTTCTACATGTTCTAATCTTAGATATACTTCATATAGCATTCTAGACTAAGGCAGAAAACTAAGTTAACCTGCCTAGAATTTGGGGGTTATGAGACAAAATTCCAACTACTGAAGGTCACATTCAATTTTCTTTCACTAAACATTTTGTTTGAAAATATTTTCTGTCTAAATGTTTGGTCATTTAAATTCCATCTCTTGAGTCCAGACTGCCTTATTTTCTTTTAAAATTTGAATTGAGAAAATCCTGGACGGGTACCAGTGCTCAGGATATACCGAAGGTATTAGGAGAGAAAATGGAACCTTTGATTTGTAAACTGTTTTACATGCCCCTTAACCCATATATGTATACACATATACATGTAGATTTGTGTAGAGTGGGTTGGTTTTAAATTTCTTTTATGGTTTAAGAAAATACTAATATATTTTCATTTGTATGGCATATGGAAAGTTTGTAGGTGCCACTACTACTCTGGAAAAATGGCGGATGAGGAAGAGTATGAGGAGGTGATAGAGGTAAGAAGAAAGCCTCTCTGGCAGCAAAGCACTTTATATAGTGACTGGAGCCAGGGGGTGAATCAGTCGTTTGAAAAACCACATCATCTATTATAACATCCCAAAGAGTCACCATTAAAGTGCAAAGAAGGTGTGTTTCGTGTTCAGTTTCACAGTAACATGAGACCTAGAATTGAGAGGGAATACTGCTACTTCCCAGTTTTATTTATTTTTTTAAATGCTCAAAAACCCTCACAAACAAACAACATAACAAACAAAAGCCAGGGTGTGGGTGCAGATAAGTTTTATTTTATCTTTTAAGAGAATCGCTTTCCTACCTCCCAGCCCCAGCCATCGAAGGGCCCAAGGCACACGTCCCAGAATCTGCAAGAGAGAAGGAATCTACTTCAAATAGCTGAATTGGATAGGGGAGGTGTTACACACAGGAGGAGCCATCTGTGAGCCACTGTGTGTGTGTGTGTGTGTGTGTGTGTGTGTGTGTGTGTGTGTGTACACGCCCATGATTTCACAGATACATGAAGGTCACAGAGACCGCTGGAGCTATTTTCCCACCAACTCCATCATGCATAAGCAAGTAAACAAGACTAGCTTCTGAATCTTGACTGAGAACTAAGACTACAGCGGCCATCATCTTTAAAAGCACCCCCCCCCCACACCCCAGTCATTGGTGGCCTCCTGGTAGTTTTGCAGAATTAATGTGTACTTCACGTTAGTATCACATTGTTGTGATCTTGGCGTTTCTTTTCCTTATCAGCTCTTGCCTTTGACTTTATCTTCTAGAATAGAAACTTAAAGGCTGGTGGCTAATCCATGAATACATTGTTATGAAATTGAAAGTGCCTAGAATGTTCCAATTAACAGTGATCTAAATGGATGAAAATCTGTACTAAGTTTTCTGTTTTTTGAAATGACTAAAATTAACTAGAAGAGCGGTCCCAAACAAAACTCTGGGTAAAGGTGCCAAAATTTATACTTGCTTATCAATCTTTATATAGGCAAAGAAAATTTTTTATTCTATAAATAAAATAACCTTTATTACTGAAGAGTATAAAAACCAAACTGTATCTGAAAGAGGTAGTTTGTACCTCTCTGACTCATATGTCAATGGTTGCAGTTTCTCATGAATTGTACCATAACTACTGAGTGTATTAATGTAAGTTCTGAGAAGTCAGGACTGTTCCTATTAAATACACTATATATTAAGTAATAATTATGATTAATTTTTTCCCTGTTATGACAATCAAAGGACTACTTTCAAGCCTCCAATCAGACTACCCCTTAGCCTATCTTAAGTGTTCGTGTAATCGTGGGCGTTGTGTTAACCTTGATTGAGCCAGCTAGTCAGCGGAAGGAGCTATTTTAGCCATTCCATCCTTTCTATCTTGTTCCCATTAGTGGTCTGACTGGCACATACTAACTAATAGGTTGCCTGTCGGGGAGTGTTGTACTCCAGTCTCTTTGGTCTCAGAAAAGATCACAAGCATCGGGTGGTTGCGGATCCAAGAGAATTGGCTCAATGACAGTAACCAGTCTCAAATCCGTAGCTCTTAGGGATCTTGGATACTTGAAGTAAAATTTTGCTGGCACTGTCTATATGGACTAAAATGTAGAAGGAGACAGGAGCAATGGCGTACTGCCTAATTAGCAGACTAGCTCTGAAAATATGAGGTTTGGCATTCAAGTTAATGCCGAGCACGTGGACAATGTTGTGGGGTTTTGTTTTGTTTTCCTCTGTTTTGTTTTTTGTGAGCTTACTTCCAAGACAGACTTCCCCTATTGTGAGATCCCAGAAAAGGTAAAGCCACATTGCTCACAAAAGCTGCTTTTACTAGGATGTTAAGAAAATCTAAAATCGATGAGAATCATTCATTGTAGTTCAAAATTTCTTTGCAGGCTACTCGGGTTCTGCGTGGCCAACGGAATAGCTCTGTTTGCCCTCAGTGCTAAGCAATATTTCTTAAAGTGTCTAAATGGCCTCTGTCCTGAGAGCACATGGTGCCTATTACTATATATAAAAACGTATACACACAAAAATTAAATTCTAAATAGAAAATAAGTGCAAGCATAAGAAACATTAAGTGAGCTGTATATAGTTACGGACCACTGTGAATAGCTCAGCTGGCCTGGGGCAAGGAGGGCTTTCTGAACCAAGGGCAGGAGGAAGTAGGGCACTGAGGAGAATTTTGCTTCAGTGTATCCCTGCCCTAAATGCTTCCATGTCAGCATAAAATTCCATGCTTTTTTTTTTTTTTTTTGATTGAGAAAATGAGCCCAGTGCTTCCTTTTCATTCCTCTGCTGAGTGCTGAGTGCATTGACCCGCAGAAGCCGTGCCCGCTGTTTGCCCGGCAGCACTGGATGAGGCTGGGGTAGGATTCCACTCTCCTTAGGCACCAGAGACAAAATGTCAGCCAGTTCCTCTCTGCGTCTATTTATTCCTTGTGATGTCAGAGAACAAAACTGGAGTGGTTTTCAGATCCAGGCTACAGGCCCAGTGGCAAACTGCAGCCTCACTTCCCTAAATCCCCTGAGGTGCCTTTTCCTTCCCTTTCTTCCTGTGACCTACACCAAGTGAACCTCAGCTTTCCCCACAGATATTCTACTCCAGTTAGCTAGTGAAATCACTTGGCACTTCAGCGGAGGCAGGCAGGCAGGCAGGTGCCGGGTGGGATATAGGCTGTACTGTATTGAGAAAGAGGCAGCCATCACTCCAGAAGAAACTCTCAGTAATCCAGGGACGATGGGAATAACAGAATATTAGTTAGCATTTGTTCACGGTAGGTTTGTGTTTTGTTTTATAATAAATCAGTAGTGGTGAGTCTTGTCATAGCTTCCCTTTGTACACACAACACCCTGAGAGCTTTTCCAAGCAGAGTCTCTTCGATATTGTGCTGGTTAGTTGTCCACAAAATAGTTTTTGTCCACCTGGAAAGAGGGAACCTCGGCTGAGGAATTGCCTCTATCAGATTGGTCAGTATGCAAGTCTGTGGGAACATTTTTGACTAATGATTGATGTGGAAGGTCCACTGTGGACAGAGCCATTCCTGGGCAGCTGGTCCTGACTTGTAAAAGAAAGCAGTCTGGGGCATCAGTGAGTAGGCAGCCTCTGCTCCTGCTTCAATTCTGCCCTGGCTTCCCTGCATGGGACTGTCACGGGACATGTCAGCCAAATAAATCCTTTCTGTCCTAAGTTGCTTTTGGTCATGGCGTTTTCTCATGGCAACAGGAAGCGAATCGGGACAGAAATTCTAAGGGGCACATGTTTCTTGCTCCAGGAAAATAGCTTCCAGTGACTAAGAGGCACCTCAGACCTCTCACCTTGCTGGCCAGTTTGCAACTTTTTGTTAGATTGGACATGTACATTTTAACTTTTTCTCAAGCTTCCTAAGTGAAAATGGGTCCCAGGATACTAACAGGCCATCACCTCCTGCCTCCCACCTACATCAACTCAGCCAGGGAAGCAATCTCACAGAGTCAGTGGAGGCAGGGGAGGGCTGAATGCTGGCTGTTCACCTTGTCTCATAGACATTCCTGTGTTCTGTTTATAGTACTACACCGAGGAGACAGTGTACGAGGAGGTGCCAGGAGAGGTAAGACTCAGCCCACACTTGCACGAACTGATTCTCATTAGAGAAGCACCTCTTCCTTCCTTTAGAGCCAGAAAAATGGAGAACCAGAGTCTCTAGCTCCAGACCACACTCCACAGTTGATGGGTGAATTCATATGTTTTTATATTCTGCTTATCCCAGGTGGCAAGAAAGGGTTCCCTACTGGTCATGGCATGGTTTTTTGAGTGTGGATAAGTTCAAATGAAGGCCATGTCAGTGGCTGCCTTCTCTCCTAGATTGTCTCTTGAGGGTTGCCTAAGACTTGTGATTGACAAAGTCTAGCAGTTTCATCACATAAAGTTGTAACTTGTAGGGTAAAGTCTCTCCCACCAAAAAAAAAAAAAAAAAGGGAATTGGTTTTTTTGGTAACAATTTCAAGTTGGAAATCCCCCGGCCTCCTACTTTACTTTCTGCTTGGAGTTGTTTCTCTTTGAGCATGACACATACTAATCAAAGCAGCAAACTGTGGCGCTTGCGCAAAGAGTCCGTGACTAGATCACAACTAACCTTGGTGGTTTGATTGCTTTCTCACACCCAGTCATGCTTTAGTAATACTTGATGGAGTGTAGCCAATTAACAGTGGGACTTAATTTACAGTCACCTTAGCAGATTTCTCTTCCTCATGCTGATGCTAGAGTTCTGCTTTGGACTGGAGATCTTTGCCTTGAGGGATGTGATCTTACACAGTTCAGTGAAGCTTACCCTCTTCCCCTGTGTGCCATACTTCTAACCCTGAACTACATTTAAACCTTGAATCTTAGTTTTTCCATCACAGCATGCTGTCATGTAAGAAACAATGGTTTCCCAGCTACTACATGGCTAAGACTGTTTAGAGGATACTTGTCCATTATTCCGCCACCATTGTTGTGGCCCCTGTGTAAATGGCGACCTAGTTCAGATTAATGAGCTAAGTCAGGAGAATAATAATACAATACTGATGTGATTCATTTTTTAAAAGGATTTTGTTTTTCCCCATGATATACAGAACTACAAAATGCTATAGGAATTGCAACTGGTCTTTCTTATTCACTTAAATGTTAATGTCAAGGATTTAAGCTTTTTTTTTTTATTGGATATTTTATTTACACTTCAGATGCCATCCCCTTTCCCCATACCCCCGTTAGAAAACCCCTATCCAATGCCCCCTTTTCCTTTTTTTAAGATTTATTTTTAATAACCTTTCATTTCCAGATTTTCTTTGCTTTTTCTTGATCTAAACCACTTGAAAAGATTCTTATTGTTTTATTTTGATGGCGCTGAGGTTGAACATTGGATCTTGTACATGTTAAGCAAGGGCTCTACCATTGAGTTACAGCCTTAGCCCTCACTTAAGAAGACATGATTAAGACTATTTCTGATTTTTTTTATACTCCCTGAAGGTATTTGATGAGATCTCTGAAAATATAGGTTACAGATGATGTCACAGTCAATATCCAGGCTATGCGTGTTACCTGTCTTCATATGTTACATGGATGTATGAATATAGTATGTATCTTCCTGCCTTGGCTGGTTTTGTGTAGGGAAAGGGAAGACCAGGGTCATCAGAGTGACTGAAATTAGAACATTATACACCAAGGTCACTGTATTAGGTTTTACTTCATAGCCGTATGTTTCACTTTCAGACAATTACAGAAGTCTATGAAACTACAACGACAAGGACATCTGACTATGGCCAATCAGAAACTTCCACACCAGCGCTGGTACAGCCACAACCAGCAAAACCAGTGGAGCGGAAGAAGGTCATTCGAAAGAAGGTGGACTCGTCCAAGTTCATGACCCCCTACATCGAACACAGTCAGAAAATGCAGGATCTTTTCAGCCCAGTAAGTTTTCAGCGCCACCTCCTATGCTGGTTATGTGATTGAGAAGTTACTGATCAGTTTTGTAGAAATGTGTCTTTTATGTGTAACTCTGGATTTTTGAGTAGCTCATTCATGCCATTGCAACATCAGGAGGAACCCTTAATGTTACCGCAAGGAGTCCAGTTATAAAACGTGTTGCATAGCCAATCCACAGCAATGATGACATACACATGAATATTGTATTTCTTTACTTATTCACTGGAAGTGTGTTCATAGAAGCTAAGTTGAACAATTAAATTAAGTGCAAGAGCCTCACAGAGTAGCCAGTGGCATGAACAATTACAAAATGGCGACAAGAAGAAGAACCTGTGTTTCAGAAAATCAAGATCAGACTGAATTCATTAGAAAGTGAGGAGCAGAGAGCATTTAAGGGTAGCCCAGAACCATGAGTTTTCTGCACAGCTACACAGTGGGCTCTCCTACAAGATTTAAAACTACCAGTGCTCAGGGCATTCTTGTTTAACTGGCCTGAGGGTCAGTCTGGTACAAAAGGAGTCTTCAAAGCTGCTGGGTGTCCTCACATGCACCCCGGACTAAGGATGATCGAAGAGTCAATGTTCTCTGCTTCTTACAGTCCCAAGACAGTCCTATAACACACAGTGCCTGCCAGAAGAGCCACACCTGTTGCAGTAGATCTGATTTGTTGATTTCCATGGCAGGCTAAGGTCTCTCCAGGGAGTTTAATTCTATGTGTTCTAGATGCTTGAAGAGATGCAGTGTAGTTCAGAAGGACATCACGTTATATAGGGCCGAAACCAATGCCTAAAGCATTGTGTGATTTGCCTCTAAAGATTCAATTTTGGTTGCATTAACTCCTGGAGATTATGAAGTAAATTTCTAATTTGGATCCTTGAATGATCTAACTTGAAGGACTTTTTTTAAACTTTTTTTTTTTTTTAATTTTATGTATGTGAGTACACTGTCACTCTTTTCAGACACACCAGAAGAGGGCATCAGATCCCATTACAGATGGTTGTGAGCCACCATGTGGTTGCTGGGAATTGAACTCAGGACCTCTGGAAGAGCAGTCACTGCTCTTAACCTCTAAGCCATCTCTCCAGCCCCAACTTGAAGAATTCTAAACAAGAATTTCTTGCCTCCTCTCTGCAGTGTTCAATAAAGACAAAATTATCTCATTAATTTATTGACATATAACCTCATTTATTCATTAGGAACCTGGAATTTCTGATATTCTGAGTGGAGTGCTGGCAACCCCCTCCCCCACAGATTGCCAGTGGTTGGTGACTAAATCAGCAGTGCAATTTAAATTGTTGACTACTCAAGAATATTCTTTGAGGGCCTTGATAGTTATAAATGATGCATATTATTACTAAAGAGAGGATCTGCTGAATAGCTAGCAGAAATAATAACTTTGCATATCATTATAAAATAGTCCATAATTCGAGCTTCCCATTAAATCAACTAACATCATAGTTCTATAACCACTGCAGTTCAGCTGCAGCTTCCAAACTGAGTATTTTTTGTATTGAATTAGCAATTAAATCTTTTCAGGCCTAACTCGTTTTCTAGGATAATTGATATTCAGGCTTTTGTATATGTGTGCAACCAAAAAAAAAAATCAAGAGAATTATTTTAGGGCATATCGAAGACAATTGTCTGTAACAACACTCCAGGATCGTATGCTGTTAGGAGGAACAATTAGCAAATCTATTTTAGTTTTTGCTGAGAGGGTGTGGGACAGAATGAAAACTGTCTCGACTGATAATTGTTATTCCTTAAAGGATTTGGAGAAAAAAAATCAAATGAGGATGTGTATGTGTGGTCTGAACTTTCTGCTGCTGTCTGGTCACATTCTGGGCTAATATCCAGTATTCTTTTCAGAATAAATACAAAGAGAACTATGAGAAAGCAAAGGGACAGCCATACGCCATCACAAGTGATACTCCAGAACTTCGCAGAATCAAGAAAGTCCAGGATCAACTCAGTGAGGTGGGCTTAATTCCTCAAATAAAGGAGGAAGCATTGTATAAATATGCCTGGCTCTGGGAGCCTAGGACTCTAAGTGTTGAGAGAATAAAGAGACAAATCACTCTGAGCTAGTTCAGACATCTAGATATGGCATTAGCCATGAATCATGTCTGCTCCGAATGAATCCAGAGGGACTTTGAGAAACTTAGCTTAGCAATCAAAGAGGAGACTATCTTCCTCTATGTTTTGGGAGACAGTGGTCCTCCATATGGAGTACAGTGAAGCTGAGAAGCCTCAGGCTGGAAGTTCAGCCAGCAGAGCAGACAAGTAGTAGATGCAGGTTCTCTGTGGATCTTTCTAGCTAAAATTCAGGATCTTTGCTTTGTGATGTGGACATATATAGTCTTTGGCTTATAAGAGCCTTAGATCGTGAAGTTCGGGCATGTGTTGTTTCTGCAGGTTAAGTATCGAATGGATGGAGATGTTGCTAAAACTATCTGTCATGTGGATGAAAAAGCAAAAGACATTGAACATGCTAAGAAAGTGTCGCAGCAAGTCAGCAAGGTAAGGTCACGTTGATGGGTGGACCTGGGATATTCAACAACATGCGTAGTACCCATTTCTGTGTGAATTGACAGCCACAATCCTGCTCACAGATAATGTGAACTGGATATTTACATGCAACAGCAGGCTCCACAGAGGACTGAAGTGGCCTATAGATCCACCTGGGGGTGGACTGAAGATTTCTTCACTTGCCTGAAGAGGCATTTGCTACTCTAATGGGGGAAGGGTGGGATGCTGCAAAAAGTACAGTCCTGATGTCTTGTTTGTTTATTTATATATTGCAAGATAAAAGCCAAGGTTTTATTTGCTGTTTAAACTTTGAAATAGATTTGTAAGTTATCAGATGTTAGCATTGAAAATCAGAAATTTTCTTTCTTTTTTTTCTTTATTTGTTTTGAGTATTCCTTTTTCATTAATTAATTAACTTTAAAAATCATCCTGACTACAGTTTCCCCTCCCTCCACTCCTCTCAGCCCCTACCCCAGATCTACTCCCCCCCCCCCCAAAAAAAAAGAAGCAGGCCATCGTGTTTATTTTTTAAAGGAATTTAGAAAGCAAAATTTTTATGAAAAATTTTCAAATTCAAATGTGGGCAGCTAATTAAAGAGTTCTAGAATATCATATAGGTCTAAAGAAAACTGAATTCATTAGCTGATCGCAATCTTTGAAAGAAATTGAAAATCAGAATCATAAGGCCTTGTTGTTGTTGTTATTGTTGTTTAGCAAAATCTTACTGATACTGAGAAGGAATACCATGTTGGCATGGTCAACACTTTCCTGGTAACCCATCAGCCACCTTTGTGTGAAGCCAACTTCACTGTTCTGTCTGACAATCCATAGTCTATCCATTTTCTCTCTAGGTTTTATACAAGCAGAACTGGGAAGACACCAAGGATAAGTACCTGCTTCCCCCTGATGCCCCTGAACTTGTCCAAGCCATCAAGAACACAGCCATGTTCAGTAAGGTGAGAAGGGCTAGCTCTTTTTAATGTCCCATCACACACTTAGAGCCATAGTTGCTGAACTTTCGACAACTCGGAACACAGTTTCTCCATGTTTTTGCAAGTAGCATCAGGACTTGTATGGGGCTATGACATGACAGGGAGGACCTTCAGGTCCTGTTGAGGAGCACGCTTGGGCAGAGTGGATGAAAGTCCCTGGAGAACCTGAACAACCTGTGGGTGGGAATATAACATGGAGGGAATTAAGATCTTTCAAGAGTAGGACAAGCTACTAACAAAAATAAATGATGTGGACTGGATGGAAAGGGGGAGGTTGTCTGTGACTTACCCTGACCTCAGCTTTCACGTTGCCCTTGGTGCCTCATGTCATCCATGGAGTTCAAATGATGTATCTCATGTATTGCTTGTTTTCTCAATGTGTCTTGCTCTTCTCTGATCTAGAAACTGTACACTGAAGACTGGGAAGCAGACAAAGCATTGTTTTATCCCTATAATGACAGTCCAGAGCTGAGGAGGGTCGCCCAGGCCCAGAAAGCCCTTAGTGATGTAAGTGAAATACATTGGGTACCATTTGAATGTGGGGTTGAGAAAGCCTGGGCCATGTCTTTAGGTCCTTAAGAAAGATCCAAAGTCATTATTACAGAGGACTACATCTAAAGTCAAATTTTATTGTGTGTCTTTATCTCAGCTATAATTTATACTTTATATTAGACATAATTTAGCACAATCCCTTCTTCCTGTATGTGAGGAACCTAAGCTCACATCAGTAGTGGCAGAGTCTAGACTTAAACCCCAACACTAATGTTTTTCCTACCAAACCATGTATCATTTCCCCCCTTAGCTCAGCCGAAGTTGTTTTGTGTTGATGGAGAAGTGACATTTTTAAAAACAGCCATTGGAGTCACATCCCTCCCTTTCCAAGTTTAGTAAAGGAATACAGTCACTTCAGAGTATTTATCTCTGCCCCACCATCCATCATCCCCTGAATGGAATGTTTCTCTCTTCTGCCTGGGGACTCTTGAAACCTGCTTACACAGTTTATCCACTGAGAGAGCCTGGAAAAGGCTCTTATGTAAGGGCTATTTTCAGAGTTAGTAAAAAATCAGCAGGCTACTTGCAAGGATTTGTATGTCTTAGGTCTTGAAAATAGTATATTAGAGGAACTTTAAAAGACCTTAAAATCTTCAGCACTGGAACCAACCACAGCAGAGTCCCATACCCTTGTTTTGAGTTTTTTTATTTCATTCTTGGGTTTACTGGAAGCCTTCTAGATTTACAAAAGATTCAGGCTTTGGCAGAGAAGTATTTTATGAAATGGCCTGTTACCTGGTATTCAGTGTCCCCCAGAAGAACTCAGATTTAACAAAGCATTGATACTTACATGAGATGTACTTCCAGTAGATGCTAGGGTCCCAGATGAACCAACATCACCATTTTACAATGTCTTTAACTTTGAGGTCTAATATTTGCTGCCTTTCTTTGCTGTTACCTGCAAATTTTAATGGATTTGTTTTGATCCAACTTTTGATTAAAATTCAACTCATACAAATTTGTACTTCCATAGGGCACGTTATGAAAGAAATCAAAATGGGGCTTTGAAGTCACCTAACACACTGTACCAATTTTGGAGTGTGTATGTACTTATTACTTCTCTTGTAAGATAAACATTTTGGTTTTGTATCTCACAAATTCACAATTTTGTATTGAGGTCATATTCTGGCTGATGAATAACTTATAATCTGTGGTTTTTATTTCAAATGAGTGAATGGATTATGTAGCAAAAAAAAAAAAATTAAAGTAACACGTAGTAAATAGCAGGTAGGTAGCAGAACATCAACTTGGGTGCTCACAACATCTAGCCGGGATGAGTGGAGAAACCTTCTGAAACATTTATGCAGGGTTTCTGACCGCGAGTTGCAGGCAGAATGTCTTCTCTATCAGTGGTTGGAACTGGATTACCTTCTGCCTGTTCAGAAGGAAGCTGTTTGATGTTCTGTCTTCTTGTGGCAGTGTCAGGAGTTAGCCTGTCCTTGGACAAGGAATCTCAGAGGACATGAGATAAATGCTCTTAAGTCCAAGACAAACCTTGTTCATAATACAGGTCCTTCTCAAGTAACAAATAGCTATTTATTGAAAGTCTATTATATATGAATTTATAGTAGGATATGAAAGTTCATCTTTTTCCTTTAAAATATCATACTGGCAGGATAAAAGTATTATATGTCAAATAAAAAGACCAGAAATGTCTGATCATTGCTATGAGAAAGGACACACAGAAGAAATGATAGAGTCTGGGTGATGATGAGGAAAGACATTTTCAGGTGCAGGAACCACTTAATCAAAGGGAAATAGCGACCTGATTCTAGGGTGTTAGAGAACAATGAAAGTAGGTGCCTCAGTTGTATGGTTCTTATTAAGTTGCTAGGGCAGGACTTTAAGAATCAGACTGATGTACAAGTCTGGGCAATAAGTCATCATGAGGTGCAAATGAGGACAACAGACCAATGAAAATAGAATCTGAGGAAAGTTGTGATAGATAGACCAAGGGAAAACTGGAACTTGTGGGTAGTCATAGAACTCTAATTTGGTAGTATAGATGGATCAGAGGGAAAGAAAGGAATCATAAGATAATAAATATTAAGTGTAAATGACAGTGGATATTGAAGACAAAGGAGGGAATGGAGCCATAGGAAAGTTTATTACCATATAATGTATATACTTAAACGTATGTATTGTGGAGAAAGAAACAGACATGAAATGATAGGGAAAATGTTTGGATCGAGGCATTCTATAGCTAAAGTAGATGTTGAGGCTGTGAAATCCTCATAGATGTGAGGTCAGGAGAAGAGCAATGTTTAAAAGCCCTCAGAATGAATGTGATAGCTGAAGACAAGAAATGTATGAGGGGGACAGTAGCGTCACAGGCAAGGACAGAGTCCTGGAGGACACTCAACTGCAGGACGCCTAGAAAGGAGCCAGCACAAGACAAGGAAACAGAGAAGCTGATGGGAAGTCTGGAAATGCCATGTCATGTAGGCTCAGGGAGGGTTGTCCAAGAAGACACTCTCTACACACCTCTGTTTTCTCATAAAACAATGACTAAGAAACGTCTCCATACCACTTAAAGTGGGCCACGCCTTTGCGATATCGCAAAAATGAACACAAGAAAGAACTTAAAATAATGAACTAAAAATCTCCACTCTAACTCTGCAGTTAGGAGACAGATTTTATGTTTATTGCTGACCAAGTATGCACCAAGTATCATGTTACTAGTATGGCTATTAATACTATTGTTAGCAACATGAGCTTTACAGAGGCTAGCTCAGAGACCAGGGCGAGCTGTTGTCTACAGAACATATTCTTGTGTGGGCACGTAGCCTTAAAGCCGGGGTCTTATATTAGTCACTCTTGTTCTCTCACTACCTTACTTCTGCATTGCTTTCAATACTATTTACCATGTTTTCCTGTTATCTAAATAGAAATCAAAGAGTTTGCAAAGATTAAGAATGTCTTTAAACTAATCTGGAGCACAGATTTCTAACCAGACAGAACTCTGAGCATTGTTTCTGAAAAATAGTGACTTGGCGACCTGATTTCTCAGGAACATTTGGACGGGTTGTCACTTGACAAGCATCTCTCTCCTGCTTGAATGCTACTTTCTCCCTAAGGACTTGTCAGTCATGGAAAGTTCCACTTTCCCTTTACCTAAAATAAACTTTTTATGTATTTAAATTAAACATGGGAATATATACATATTATCCACTTAAAAAAAAAAACTCTTTTATATCCCAGTTAACTTGATGATAGTCATGAAATCTGGTATTTATTGTAAGTACTAAGCTGATACTATTAAGAGACATTTAGACCTGGTTAAGTATAAGATGACTGTGGTCTTGGAATGAGCCAATTTATTTTTTTAATATAAATAAGAATTCTGTCATGTTGAAGGGAAGGTATTGTGTGATAGAAGAGTTGGGAAGACGATGTTCCAGTCCGGACTTCTGCTCAAGTCAGTTCCTGATGGCTCCCACTAGTTAGAAGATTCAGGAAGGCAGGAAGAAAGGAGAGAAGAAATGAAGGGAGTCTGTGATTCATATACAAGACTTTTTAAAAAAGACAATAGACGCCTTTGTAGGCTGAAAGGAAGGAGGTAATAAGCAGGGAGAGATGGAAGCTCTGAGACAGAGCAGGGACAGCTGATGGAGTTACGTACAAATGGCAAGCCAGGAACTGGTGGAAAGCTCAGAAGGCCCATGAGGACAGCTTCTTAGAGCCAGAGCAGAAGTTCTAAGACCAATTATAAGTGTAAAGCCCCCCCCCCCTTCTCTACAAGAGAGACAACTGGAGTAGCATAGAGTTGACTGAGGACTTACAGAAGTGTTGGCATCAAGACCTACTTCTAGGAGTCTGGACACATCATGGGATGTTCAAGTTTCACTGAAGACAAAGTGGTAGTTTGACATTATAAAGTTATTGAGTGTTAGACACAGAGTCCCAGGCAAGTCCCAGTTCACAGAACAGAAAATTGGGTAGATGACCTTAGAGTTCACATTAGGTGCTTTGGCTTGAAGACTTACTCCCATACACCTTGTTCATATGCCCTTCTTAACCCCACTTACAATGTTAACAACATCCCATTGGTAAGTGTGTGTGATTCTCCTTCACCACTCCTGGGTAAAAGAATAGAATGATATGTAATTAAGTTATCCAGAAGTGGGCGTGGTTAAGTAGGTGTGAAGAGAAGACAAGACTGAGAGTTGAGGATGTTAGTGAAAAGAAAACATGCCATTGCCAAGGATGCTTTGAAGACAGATGCAAAGTAACAAGTCGAGGAACAAGAATCCTTGAGAGGAAAGAAGACTCAAAGAAACAGAAATGAGTAGGAGTTCCCAGGAGGCAGGGCGTGTAAACCAGAAGACAGTCATGGCTCCATAGTGCACAATAATTCAAGCCTGAGAGAGGAAAACATTGGCATTGTTAAAAAAAAAAGGCTGACAAATGAATGCACTATGAAAAAGAGGGCTCTTTTTCAAATGCATATAAACATTCTTGCCTTTACTTTTTGTCAGATTGCCTACAAAAAAGGACTCACGGAGCAGCAAACTCAGTTCACGTCCCTGCCTGATCCTCCTGATGTAGAATTTGCCAAGAAAGTAACCAACCAAGTGAGCAAGGTAAGTAGAGAGGCGGATAAACCCTGTCTCTCTTGGATACCTACTTATGGTGAACATAAAGAAGAAACACAAACACTAGGGGTATGACTGCATATCCCCCCCCCAAAAAAAAAAAAAAAAAAAAACCCAGCCCTTACAGCAAAAACAGTACATGAGCTCATAGCATAAATGACTTCAGTGGTTAGTGAACTTGATGATTTGGCGATTTTTAAATGTCACAGTCGCCTCTAGATAAGGCAGCTTATTGGCTTATTGCCACTTGACATTTCCCGAGAAAGATACCCAGGTCAGTGAGCTGCTTCTTTTGCCTATCTTTAACCAAATTAATTCACAAGGATGCAGCTGTGTCACGGAATGCAGAGAGACAAGTGTTCGGCTGGTACATAGGCCAAACTAAGACCTGTTATAATGAGGTCCCATCAGGCCACTTTCGCTGAGACCCGGCTGCTTTTATCCGCCTTTCTTTTCCTCTGAAAGTCGAGACTCAGTTTCATCTTCTGCTTTAATTTTGACTGAACTTCAGGGTTCTAATTTTGTTTGTTTGTTTGTTTGTTTGTTTTTGCTAAAGGTGGGCTCTTGGATAGAGGAGAAGAAAGAAAAGATAGAAATGATGTAATCTCTCCCACAGTGTTTTTAGCTTCTCCTTTTGAAGAGTATTTAATGTAAAAACCCAGGGGCTGAGTAAATACAGTAAAATTAATGGGGACACTAGCAACGTTTCCCCCAGGGCTGAGCAGAGATGAACTGGAGGACTTTACATTTTGGAATGGCTTCTGGGTATGTCCATAGCAGAGAAAAAAATAGAACAGAAAGATTGTTTGGGAGAGTTGTCTTCCAAGTAGGCATTTAAAATATAATCCATTTTTAATTTGTATGTAAAGACTAGCCCAGTTCAAGTAGCATTGTTTTTTATCTAATTTGAGCATGCAGTGTGGGAATTTGAAAGTGACTTTTAAGTATCGCTTTCAAACTTTCCTGTAGTCACTCTCCACAACAATTTAGGCCTGCCAATGGAATTCACAGTGCGCTTTTCAGTATGGCAGCCCTCAGACAAAGCTGACAACTGAGCTCTTAAAACATGACTAGAAAAAAACCTGAAAATATTAGGGAATTTGGACTCCTACAATAAAATCATATGCATTAGAGTCTTAAACAGCAGGCTTCACCTTCTCAAAGTCTTAGGAAATTGAAAGTCAAAATGAAGTGTCATCACATTAAGAGTTAAGAATTCAATATATGAATTGGAAGAAGGTACATACATGTATCTATTTCTCTAACACTGAGAGTCTTTCATGTAGGAAGCATAGACTGGATCTTAAATGCTTACAGTGAAGTAAAAACAGATGTAAAATAGCTCATCATTTTTATACCAACCGTGTGCTAGAATTGGATCTATTGGGTTAAGTAAGCTATATTAAAGTTATTTTCCAACCTGTTCCTTTGCATCTTAAAAGATACAGCTTCTGGAATAGCTTGGTGTTAGGTCTATTTGGACTGTACACTGTTTGAAGAGGGTGACCCATTATTAGGTACTTGGAAAGAGTTGTCAACCTAAGTTTGACCTTGTAGTCAAACTGAGCAGAGTGACTGTAAATGAAGGCCACTGGGTTTGGCCACAGAGACATAATTTATCAAGTCTTACCCAAATTTCAAGTTCTTAGTGTCTGTTGTGCATCAAAAATACCAGTCTATCGAGTGAGAAATGTCGTACAAAGTAGCCAGTTCATTCAGCAACTAGGCATTTGTAAGACCCTGACACTTGGTCTTCGAGATGCTCCCAAGGGAAACACCAAGATGCAGATTGATACAAAAGCAAGAGGTTTATTTTCCGGCACTTCAGGGTCAACCCTCAATCAGTCCTTCTAGGCGAGTGATGAGAAGGCAACCCCTAATGGCTATTGCAGGTAGTTTTTATACTTTTTAGGGGCACAGGTTATATCAGTTCAAACATATTGGCTAAGCATATTGACCTTTAAATCTATTGGCTAGCAAGCATGACACAAATTGGAACTCTACCTGGGACTTTCCAAAGGGTCAGATCATTATCAATCAGTACAGTCTGAGAATGTTTTACTCAAGAAGGTCCCTGTGGATGGAGAATGGAACTTGGCCTAGCCTTGACCCCAGGCAGGAGGGAGAAGCTGTAAGGAGGGTATGGAACTGGAAAAAGCCCTTAGGGTTCCTCACATACAAGCACAGAGGCCCAGGCTGACAAGGGTGACTTCTTTGTGATGCTCTCCCTCGTCTTCCCCACTGTCAGGCTCTTTGAATCCTCACCTCAGTATCACCATAGCAACTTTTCCTCCAAAGTAGATTAAAAATGTCTCCTTCATTGTTTCTCTTTCAGACATTTAAAATCTTGATGTGTCCTCGCCAAACTGTGCCTTCCATGTCTGTTGTATGTCTTGCTGGCAATGGTTGTATTGACATTGCATTCTCTTCTTCATTAGCTCTCCTTACTCCCCTTTTCAGAGTATATTCACTTCCCTTTGTCTTTGCCAAAATCATGAGCTAAATGTCAGCACCCTTCCCAGTCTCGGGTATGCTTTGTGGGCTGAATGTAGGTGAATAACTCAGGAGAGTTGTTCTTACAACAGATATTCCAGGCAAGAGAACAGGCTCACCATGACCAGCTGAACATGGATTCTGCATACAGCATTGGGATGTGCCTTTAGTTTCTCTGTGCCTGACTCTTTGCTTCCCTCCAGTAGTTTCCAGTGGAATCTAGAAAGCTTTTTTGAAAAGTATGTCTTGCAGTGGCACATCGTTAGATAACAGTGAGCCCTGATCTTCTGAAATATTCTATTGCATTGAACTAGGGAGTCTCCTATGGATACCACCATAAGGCATTTATTGAGTCTCGAAAGTAACTCTGGACCAACTATCGTCAATAAAGAAACCCAGTGAGGATGCCCCACATGCTCTGAAAGATAATTTCTCTGTGAATGGAAGTGACCTGCGGCTCAGCTACTTAGAAGAGATGTGATTTACTCCTTTCATTTCCTTTCTATTTGATAACCATATAAAAATTACTGGTGCCTATCTGGAAAGTGGAAAATGAAACCATGAGCTTCAAGACGCCAGGGAGCCCAATTTGTAGCCCAGTGCCCTTAGCTGACTGTTGGTGAGGAGAGCCTATGGTTTGAGGAAGCAACTACTGTGCCTACTGGCATGTGGTCACCTCCCCCTACAAAGTGGATATCCAGAGTTTAGAACTGACATTTTCCTCTTTTAAATAAAAGTTGCAGGTAAAGTTCAATTCAATCTTTTTTCTAGGCTGTCATTGATCAACTTCAGGCATAAGAGAGAGGGAGGGGAGATTAAGGAGAAAGTTTCAAGGTTAGACAGAAAGTTAGATGCTGGACTTTCGATATGGGGGAGACTTCCCACAAGGATACTGTCTGCCTTTTCCTCTACTCTTCTAGTCAGAGGCCTATCCCTTTGACCTCCTTCCTTTCTGCACATAAAGGGGAATGAGGAGGGTACCCTCCTCTGCAGTTAGCAGTGGGACCCCTTACTGACATAGGAGGACTTGAGCATGGACTGTGAGTGATTGTCCCAGCCAGACCCACTGCAGGAAGAAATAGCAAGCTTTTTTCCTGGAAAGTAAGAAGAGAGGAAGGACGGTGGATGAGATGTCTAGGTGGTTTTGTACTTCGATCTTTATCTTGTTTAACTGTTTCCTCAAAAGCCACAAGTCTATCTCTGTTGTGAGAATTACACTCCTACTCAGTTCTCCTCAGCAAAGCTACAAACCCAGCACCCATTTCTCTGTAAATAACTCAAGGGCTGGCCAGTAATAGTATGTGCTGCTTTTCAACTTGATGTTACAAAGGTCTCTGTATAGCAGCTTTTCGATGCTTCTGGCTTCATCCCTTTGCCTGAAATCCCGAGCTTCCTGGAATCCCACCCAACCCCCTGCCTCCCATGGCACAGAGGCACATAACCTCAGAAAGACTTAGCTGCCGGAAGATTGAACCCTGAGATGAGGCAGCATCGAAAACTTCTAAAGTGGTCTTTTGTTCTTTGCTTTTTATTTTTGAATATTTTATTGTTTTTCCTTATTTAGTTTGGTTTTGGTTTTTTTGAGACAGAATCTTACTATGAAATCCAGGCTAATTTTGAACTCATGATTCCCTTGCCTCAAACTTCCGAAGCTTTTTTTTTTTTTTTTTTTTAACAGACATCTGCCACCATCCTCAAATCAAACTTTGGAAGCTTTAGTGTTTCTGGGTACTTTATTTGTCTATCACATTCTTAAGAAACCTGTTTCCCATAAGATTAGTAGTACTTCTACATGCAGCTTTGGCAAGTCCCCAAATCAATTCACTTTCATTTTGTATTGGGGATTTACTTCAACAGAGGAGGTGTCTTAGTTAGAGTTTCTATTTCTGTGAAGGGACTCCATGAACATGGCAACTCTCAATAAGAAAAAAACATTTAATTGGGGCCTGCCTACGGCTTCAGACCTTTAGCCCATTATCATCACAGCATGAAGCATGGTGGGTAACATGCCAGTAGACATGGTGCTGGAGAGGTAACTGAGAGTTCTGCATCAGAATTGGCAGGCAGTAGGGAGAGACAGACACTGGACCTGCCTTGAGCATCTGAAACCTCAAAACCAACCACCAGTAGTGACACACTTTCTCCAACAAGGCCACGCCTACTCCAACAAAGCCACGCCTCCTAATAATGCCACTCCCTATGAGCCTATTGGGGCAGTTTTCATTCAAAACACCATAGGAGGGTAGCTAAATTAGTTAGCACTCTAATTTAGATTTTATTGTTCTGTTTTTGTCTGTTGAGGTAGGGTCTTCCCATGTAACCCAGGATGACTTGATCTTAAGATCCTCCTGTATCTGCTTCCCTGATATACAAGGCAGATCTGAGTCTCAGCCAAATTCAGTTTCTCTGTGTGTCTGTCTACCCCTCTCTCTGTCTCTCTTGTCTAATATACAATTTTCTCCATTTTTCTTATGATAATAGCCATCATTATTATAATGAGTATGCCATATATTTGTTTAGTGCCGTAGATACACACAGCATCTTTAGCATATGGTCTTGCTTCATCTTTCTAGCCATGTTCTGTGTAAGCTACAGCAGCAGCCCTTGGGATTGAGAAAGTCGAAGTGTTGAAATACTAAATCAATACTTTAATAATGACGGTGTTCATTCATGGGCACTAAAAATCCAGAGATCTAAAATGGACGGCTATAAAAGCTGCTTGCTGATATTAACCATTGCAAAACCTCAAAACCAACCACCAGTAGTGACACACGTCCTCCAATAAGGCCACGCCTACTCCAACAAAGCCACGCCTCCTAATAGTGCCACTCCCCATGAGTTGCAGATATTGACGGCTATAAAAGCTGCTTGCGTATTGACCACTGCAAAAACAGAAACTAGGGTATTTGGGAGAAAGCTGTACTTCCTTTTACACTAGTTCTGTACATCAGAGCTTGAGTTACCGGTATAACAGTGAAGTACTTTCTATTTCCATGAAGGGTGTCATGGAGATACCGGTGCATGCAAGCCACCAGACAGTCAGTGATGGTGTCTTTGGCATAGCTATATGAGTCAAGAAGGAGAATCACTCTCACCCTGCTCTAGCTTTGCCTCATGGTCCCAGATCTGGGGTTGTGTAGGTTAATTATGTTCCAAGAACATACGGGCCAAGATAATTCACAGCAATGTATCTTGGGTCAGTGGTGAGGTAGCTTCTACACAGCCCATTTTGGGTTAGAGCCTAAGTTCCCAAAGTCAGCAAGGAGAGGTAGTCTTCTTGTCTCTCTCTTTGTTCCCCTTAAGTACACTTTCTTGCCGGATCAATAGACTAGAGTGCAAGATAACTTGGAGCTATTCACTGAGGACCTAATAGGAAGTTCGTCAAGATATTTAATAGTGTACTACACTCGATTCCTATTTGTCAACTCTTGAATTTGGTTTCTGTTTCACTTCTTTTTTTTTAACTCCTCCAGCAAAAATATAAAGAAGACTATGAGAAGAAAGTCAAGGGAAAGTGGAGTGAGACACCGTGCTTCGAAATTGCAACAGCCAGGATGAATGCAGACAATCTCAGCACAGTAAGCTAGGAAGCAGGGCCAGAGATCCGGGGAGGGTAGCCCTTTCTCTAACAGCTTCCACCTGCTTGCAACATCTCAAGGAGTTCTGGAATTCTAGACCCTATCTTGACCAAAGCACATGATTTCTACCCTCATTTTCCTAGGAACAACCCAGTGAGACCCTCTTACTAGTCGCAAAATAGCAGTTAGCATGAGTCAGAGAGGCTCTTTGTGGTGTACTCTTTGCCCACTGAATAAAATTGTACATTTATAACATTGATTTATTTAGTTTCACTGGAAAACAGAAATCTAGTCCTTTTTCATTCATCTGTTCTGGTTTTCCAGACTTCTTTCCCAGTGAGCTTTTCCCGTTGTTCTCTCAGCCTGTTCTAATTGTCCAGACCTCTGTTAAGCTGATAATTTGGTAATGCCCCTACATTCTCGGCTCGAAACCTGACTGGCCTAAACCAAGGGGGAGAGGACATGCAGACTTGAGGGGCTCTGCCCAGTACGCACTGTCTGGGGAGTCTGTCTCCACAGCTGTTCTCCAGCATCTTTACTGTCTTACAGAGGAAGTATCAGGAGGACTTTGAGAACATGAAAGACCAGATCTACTTCATGCAGACCGAAACACCTGAGTATAAAATGAACAAACAAGCTGGAGTCGCCGCTAGCAAGGTATTGATCTTCGTGTCTTTAGTGGGGTGAACTCATAACTCCTGCCCTTGAATATACTGAAAAAGGCAGTGGAGCAGATTCTTAGAGAAATTACCAAAGCTGAGACTAGTACATAGTAGAATGCCTAAAAATAATAAAAAGGAAAAGTGTGTTGCCATGGCAATAGGATTCTTAGCAGCACCTAATTGCCATTTTCATTCATTTCGTGGAGTGGAAGGTCTTTTGCTGGCCAAGAACATGACGGGAATTATCTTAGCTAGCGGTACTTCCACCAGAAAAAAAATAACTGGCAACCTTATATGAAGCATGTGCTTCACACTCAACATTGTCGCTCCTCTTGTGTTCTTACAAGTTGGAGATCACAAAGATCAGAAGCCCATGGATGTCTTCCTATGCCCTGTAGAGTGACTTTGATAAAGGGGTTACTCCCTGACATTTTAAGGTAGTATAATTTTTATAAAAGGCATAAATGTTAAGGCCAAGTAAACTTGTTTGACCAATGTCTTTCCCAGAGCCTTGGTTCTGCCAGAGGGGAGAAAGCAGGAAGATCCCATCACTTAGAAAGTGTAGGGCAATGGTGTTTTGGATCAAGATACCAGCAGGACAAGGGATGAGAAATATTTAGGAAGTGTAGCACACTTGATTTGTTGAAGAATTGGATGGATCAGAGAAAGCTTTTGGACTCAGCAGCTAGTTGCCCGGGGTTTCCCTCGATGGATACAGGGAAGATTACAGAAGAGAAGGTGATTGAAAGGGGTTGAAACAGGAGTTCATCTTCCAACATGTTACATGGCAGACCCCTTTTAGATTTGCAGATGAAAATATCACATTGTGTGGTCGATTGTATGAGTCTGGAGTTTCAAAGTGCATTTGTAGGGATTTTATATAAAGTTTGGGGATGTTAGCTCCTCCATGTAACAGAGGCAGGTAGATGGTAGGATTTGTGAGCGTCCCTTCTGCTCGATTCTGTTTTGCAAGGGAGTTTATAATTCCATGCAGTAGAAAGGCTATGCAGGTCTCCCATGCCCGCAGAGCCTGTAAAGACGCCTCTGTGGTAGTCTGGCTAAGCAATAGGGTCGACACATCCGGGTTTCAGTGTGTATCACCTGCCACTGCCTGCTAAGCCAATTGTTTCAGTTTTTTGGTTTTTTTGTTTTTTTGTTTTTTTTTTTTTGTAAGGATTTTTAAAGGTAGTGAATTCCTTAGGTTGTACAACCTAGTAAATATACTACCCAAATAAAATTCTTAGACTAGAGATCACCTTCAGAGTCAAGATAGGTTTGCTCTTCTGCTTCCTCTGGACATGTTCTTGGTTACAGGTTTTTCGTTTCCCCCAACACCCCAACTTACTACTTCTGCCATTGTTGGAATTTAAAGTACAAGGTGGGAAGGGAAAGAAAGGCTGAAGTTGCCACCATTCATTCTACATGCTTCCTTCTTGTCCTGCCTGTATATGAAACATGAGCCTGCTCAGTACATGGCTATAGGAAGGCTGTAAACATGAAGTCAATGATGATCCTAGATTCTTGTCTTTTAGATGTATTGGCAGCTAGACAGCTGGGAGTTAAAGGCTGAGTGAAGGTTCTGCAGGAGCAGACATCTGGGACACAATGTGCTGTCACTATTTGTGTTTCTTTCTTTGTCCCAATATTTATGTGTCTTTCTCCATTTGAGGACAGAGACCATATGCTGTTCTTTTTGTGCCTTTCCCAGAGCCAGGCACAGAATCAACTCCCTCTGATATTTTTGAATGAATAAATGAATGAAAAGAAAAGTTTCCTGGAAATTCATGCACTCTCTGTACTGCTGCCATGAGCTCCTGTGGGTTTTATGATTATAAAATGTCAAGCTATCATTTTTCTAAAGACAAATTGATTGTGGGGCCATGTCATAATTGGTATAATGGAGATGAGGACAAAAATAACCTGTGGAGTGACTTTATTATTTTATTTCATCCTACAGGTAAAGTACAAAGAAGACTATGAAAAGAATAAAGGGAAAGCAGACTATAATGTACTTCCTGCTTCAGAGAACCCACTGCTCAGGCAGCTGAAGACAGCAGGAAACGCCCTCAGTGATGTAAGTCAACTCTCTTCACAAATGGTTTTAAAACCTTGACTTAGAGGGAAATGGAGTCTTTCTCCTTGTGTGGCACCTGTATGCCTGTGTAGCTTTACTAATGTTTAAGGTCAAAGAGGCAAAGGCAGAGCAGAGGTGACTAGCCATAGAAGGCTGAGTGTCTCTGAACATAACATGTCTACAGCCAGTGGACTGGGTTCAAAGGTCAGGGAGATCACCCTATGCTTAGAAGTTTCCAGCATCTGGGCCTCCCAGTAGGCATGGAGCATGGTATGCTGGGCTTCTGAACGGGTAAAACGAGAGTTTCAAAAACGGATCCTGAAACTATCATCTGCAGACACTGAACTCAGAAGATACCTCTTGACATGTTCCCTGTCTGTTGTTGTTGTTTTTTTTTTTTTTTTTTTTTTTTTCCTGTAGAATTGTTTAAAGCCTGAATAAGCTGTTGGAATTGAAATAAACAACAAATAAGCCAGAGTCTGGTATTAGAAGGCTAAAGATCAAAGATGAATTTTCCAATTGGACTTAACACACACTCACACGCACACGCCCATACACACACCAAACACACACAAAATACACACATATACAACAAACATACACAGGCTAAATATGTGATCATTTGAGTTTTTTTTTAAATGGACAGATTATATGAAGCCTTTTTCAAGATTCAAAGATTGTACGTAGCTCTCTGAATAGGTTAGTTACTATGTCTCTGCCCTTGAATTAAGTTAGCATGGTAGGGAGTGTGTGCATGTGGCTGTTGGGTAGGAAGACAAAGAATAGGGTGTTAAGCTTCTGCTTTCCAAATGAAGGGCACGTTTATAAAACCAGCCATCTCAGATTCAAATCTACCTTTGTTGCTAGAAACAGGAATGTAAACGAATTACAAAGGAATACGATTACTGAGACTTTGAAAATCCACCATGAAAAGGTGGGGACAGCGGCTTTCTAGGCTGTGTACTTGAAACCAATAATTGATCGACTTTGGTTATTTTAATGCTAAATAAATGCTAGCAGTCAAGGGGAGTTAGTGATGATCAATGCTTCAAATTCTCATGAGGGTCTTTTTTTTTTTTTTTTTTTAAAGGCTAATTATGTATGGTTTCAAACTACCTTTTCATGAATGTTTACTTGAAATATAACAAGGCTATAGATTGGTGTTATCATGGCTTCTATATACATGAGTCACAGTTGGTGAGAGAAAGAGAGAGAGAGAGAGAGAGAGAGAGGAGGAGGAGGAGAGAGTGAGAGGGGAAGAAAAGAGGGGAGGGAGAGAGGGGAGGGAGGGAGAGGGAGAGAGAGAGAAAGGAAGGAGAGAGAGGGGAGGAAGGGAGTGAGGGGAGGGAAGGAGAGGGAAGGAGGACAGAGAGAGAGAGAAGAGAGAGAGAGAGAGAGAGAGAGAGAGAGAGAGAGAGAGAATAGCTCAAAGACACAGCCCACCAATGTTGTATTCTTAAGCTTTTGAGAATGTAAAAAAAATCTGGTTTTACAATCCACCCTGTGTTTGATTGTCAGGTTCTAAGATAGTTGACAGGTGGTATCTTTTCTTCTTTTGTTTGGTGTTGGGAAATGAGTGTTATAATCAGTGTGGGATTGACAGGATCTATTTTAACTGCTCCCCCCGCCCCCTGTTTGGCAGAAACTATACAAGGAAAACTACGAAAAGACCAAAGCAAAGAGTATCAATTACTGTGAGACCCCCAAGTTTCAGCTCGACACAGTGCTACAGAACTTCAGTAGTGATGTAAGTGGTCATACGGTCGCTCGTCCTGTTCAAAGGCTCTTAGTTAATAGGGGCTGATCAGCTAATAACTGAAGAACATTTTGTCTTTCAGACTAAATATAAAGATTCCTACCTAAAGAATATCTTGGGACACTACGTGGGCAGCTTTGAGGACCCATATCACACGCACTGTATGAAAGTTACAGCCCAAAATAGTGATGTAAGTCCTAAGATTATTGGTTTCACTCCCTGAGTAAGACATTGTAGGCTGAAGGCATAAAATAAAGATTGCATCCTTACATCTCATTGCTTTCCCCTTTGTAGAAAAACTACAAAGCTGAGTATGAAGAGGACAGAGGCAAAGGCTTCTTCCCCCAGACCATTACCCAGGAATATGAAGCAATCAAGAAACTGGACCAGTGTAAAGATGTATGTTCACAGAGCGAACCTGTGACAGTCATCCCTCCTCCCACACACCAAATCTTTCACATCTCAAGGATATTGACCCAGATGTTGCTGCCCTTCATAATATCTAGAGGCCAAGAGAAACTTAAAGGAGAAAATTTAAAATGACCACTTTACAAATCTGCTTAAGTGAGGAGCTTGTAAGAACCAGCATCTATTCTGTAGAAGATACATTTCTTTTCCTGCTGGTATCCTGGGCTAATTCTAGCCCATTGTGAAGAGCTCTCAGGAATCTGAAGACATGGGGGTGTCCCTTGTCTTCACAGAAGAACATCTTTTAAATGAACTGTAATCCAGCTCAAACCAAAATCGAGACATGTCTGATTAACCACGGATTTTTGGGGTGGGGTGGGACAAGTTCCTTTTTCCTAGCTCATAGACCACCTTGGACTTCACAACCAATACTAAACCAAATCCTTTTGTTTCCTCTCAGCACACCTACAAAGTCCACCCGGATAAGACGAAGTTCACTCAAGTTACAGACTCTCCTGTTCTGGTGCAAGCCCAGGTCAACTCCAAACAGCTGAGTGATGTAAGTTCTTCTAAGCATGTAGGGAACCAGGTACAGGGGGGTTGAGGACATATTTCAAAATCCATATAGAAAGTCAATTTGTTCAATTTTGTCATTTTGGGATTAAACCCCAAGCCTTGTTCATGTGGGCAAATGCTTTACCACTTCATTCTTAGCCCATAAAAACCAACTTCTTATTTGATTTCACTTATTAGAAAACCTTTACATTTTAGCAGGTGTTAATATGTCTCTAATCACCTAAATTTTTTCCTGTCTGGTAGGATGGAATCTTTTCAAGTAGATAATGCTTTGTAAAGTTGTTGATTCAAGGAAACCAGCATAGCTTAAAGTACTGAAAAGAACAAGAATTCTAGATTTAGACAAAATTAGATTTGTATCCCAGCTTCTTGTGACACAGGAGTCAAGCAACATAATCTTTCTAGGCCTCATTTTCTCATACATAATTTGTAGATGTTCTGAAAATGAACACAATAGGAGACATGTTTAGAATATACAGGTGTAGTGCCGATCAGATATTTAACATGCAGATTTCTCTCCGCCAAATAACTTTCTAGAAAAATGGAAGCCTAGAGATAAGTTTTAAATGGCCTCAGTATATTTATGGCCAGAAATGACAGTTTCAACTGCAGTATCAGTGAGCATGATATATGCAAGGTGACATTTATGAGGGATCTCCAGTAAACCGACATTAGCAATGAGGAGGCCAGAACAGTGCTTATGTTAAAGGGCCAGTTGTGAGAGGCATGGAGAGGAATGTGACCGAAGAGCCACCTCATTCTGTCACCTACCATGGTGGTGGACATGGTGACTTGTGATAAATGTGGTGACATGACAAGAGCCCAGTACATAGATTCAACAGTGCAGTCTTCCTAAGCTGTTGCTTTTTTGATCACGGCCAGTTATTTTCCAATATGTCTAAAGGAGGTTTTGAATTTGGTAAATCTTTTTCTTCTGATCTCAATGGTGCTCTCTCTGCCCTATACCCTGCTTCCCCCTCTTTAGCTAAATTACAAAGCCAAACATGAAAGTGAAAAATTCAAGTGTCATATACCTCCGGATGCTCCTGCCTTTATCCAGCACAGAGTGAACGCCTATAACCTGAGTGACGTAAGTACCTCGCATACTGCACCATAGACAGCGGTGCCCCTGGTTTTGAGTTGCTACATTGTAATTCAATGGCTACTTCAATGTTAAGATAGGAAGAACCCTTAACAATTGTATGTTTCTACTTTTCTACCAAAATAACTTTAAACTTGCCTTGTAAATTCCTTCTACCTCTGTGTAGTCATCTTACAAGTAGTTCATTCAATTGTTTATTTAAAAAGGTTTTTTAATTCTTTATTATATGTAAGTATACTGTAGCTGTCTTCAGACACCCCATAAGAGGGCGTCAGATCTCTCATTACAGATGGTTGTGAGCACTGTGGTTGCTGGGATTTGAACTCATGGCCTCCAAAAGAGCAGTCAGTGCTCTTAACCTCTAAGCCATCTCACCAGCCTTTAATTGTTAATCTTAATACATTCTAACCAGCCTCTAAAATATCACCCGGCATGTGTATTTCATTGTAAATCTTAATGTTAGAACTGTTAACATTATTATGTGTCCTATACTGTAATTCAGTTTTTCTTAGAATATAATCTTTGCTTAAAAATGATTTCCTTTATTCCCCAGGCCTACACTGTCCCTTTTTAGACAACTTAGACTTCTTTCTACCTGTAAGAAGGCTTATGCTAATGATAGCACAGAAGATATAAAGGGCAGAAGGCCATGAATCCATTGCCAGCTTTCATTTTCCAAATTTAATTTTATAGAAAAGTTAAATTACCCTCAGGAGCAGAGTGTGTCTTAACTTCTTGAACAATTCCCAAAACAAGTACCGCAGTTATCCAGCCTTGGAGGGAAATAGGATGCTTCCTGAAATGACCTCTGAGTGGATTTAGAGGGCAAACGGAAGTGATGCCTTAAACCACAGAGAGTAGGCTAACTGCAGAATGTGTGTACCACTCACTGCCATTTAGCTCAGGACTTTATTCTTTAAGGAATAAAGTGATCTTTGGGTGGTGGTGGTGCATGTCTTTAATCCAAGCACAGGGTGGGGTGGGTATAGGGAGGCAGTTGTAACTCTTGAGTTCAAGGCCAGGCTAGTTGGTCTATAGAGTGAGTTCCAGGGGAGCCAAGGCCATACAACGAAACCCTGTCTTGTAAAACCTAAATAAGTAAATAGTCTCTGAATGTGATGATAGGCATTTCACTCTTGCTAATTCCTTTCCCAGAATGTCTACAAGCAAGACTGGGAGAAGAGCAAAGCTAAGAAGTTTGACATCAAGGTGGATGCCATCCCCCTGCTGGCAGCCAAAGCCAACAGCAAGAATGCCAGTGATGTGAGTGTAGCCCTGGGCTGGGCTGCTGGCTTGGGGTGTCCCTGCTGAGCAGTTAGCATGTGTGTTGTCCTTGCAGGTGATGTACAAGAAGGACTATGAGAAGAGCAAAGGCAAGATGATCGGTGCCCTCAGCATCAATGATGACCCCAAGATGCTTCACTCCCTGAAGACTGCCAAGAACCAGAGTGATGTAAGTAACTTTCACAAGCCACTCCACTTTGATGTGGGAATTCCCACTAATTAATATACCCTTGGGTTGCATGTCAGCTTACAGTCAAATCTCACATTTGCATGACAAACTAAATATGGAGAGGCAATAGCAGAGATTCACTGTTAGCAATGTTGTTCTTCTCTGGGAGGACAGTGTCTTTAATCTCCTCTGTGCCTTTGTTTCAGAAGGAGGAAACAAATAATAAAGATGCTGTTTTCTTTATTTCTCAGAAGCGACCTAATGTTAGTATACCCAGTGCTTCTAGTATCAGTGTGGGTGTGCACTCACTCAGTGCCCTGAACTGAGTTGTTTGCAAAGATGTGCAGAAAATAAAAGGCAGGAAGTGAGAAGATCAGCTGAGAGGCAAAGTAGAAAACCAGATGAAGCAGAAACACAGAAGCAAGACATTTCAGTTTAAGAATTTTATATAAGAGAGAATGTGAAGCAAAATATGACTGATGCACTCTTTGAATGACTCAAATCCTTAAGAACTCTAATTCGTGGGTAGCTGCTATAAAGAAAAATGTAAGGTTGATGGGGAAAGGCAACTTCCAGGGGTATGAGAAGTGTGTGCATCAACTGCTGAGCTGGCGGCTTTTGTGGGACTGCCTGAGTCCTCAGGCCCTTCTTAGGCCTTATTTTACTTCAGCTGTTTAAGCAATCCACGTTCTTCAAGCACACGCAAATGGGACAGTTACTTCAAGGCATTCATGTGCTCTCTTTTTCAATCTGAGAAATACTGGGATAGGTAATATGAACACTTGCTGTCATTAGCAGGTGACACCATACAAGGCATGAGTTTCAAGAACATCCTTTCTGCATAGTGGAAAACCGGTGGAAGAAACCATAACAATTCCATCCCATTGTTCAAGTCTGGCAATGTCATAGATCACTTTTACTGTGTGAGATATATTTTCCTTTATTTTTTCCTTTGCTTTGGCAGAGACTATACAGAGAAAACTATGAGAAGACAAAGGCCAAGAGTATGAATTACTGTGAGACCCCTAAATATCAACTCGACACCCTTCTGAAGAACTTTAGTGAGGTTGGAAAAGCCATGGCCACCTCTTGGGTGGGAAGGCTTTCCTGCCCATTGGAAAGTTGCTATTAACTCAAAGTATGTGTGTTTTCTCCATTAGGCTAAATATAAAGACTCATATGTAAAGAATATTTTGGGACACTACGTAGGCAGCTTTGAAGACCCATACCATACACACTGCATGAAAGTTTCCGCTCAAAACAGTGATGTAAGTTTGAATCCAGTCCCTCTGGCCTTGCAGTGACATTGTTTGGGAGGAACAGTCATTCTGAGTTGGTTTTGTTCTTGTGCCATTTCAGAAGAGTTACAAAGCAGAATATGAAGAAGATAAAGGGAAATGCTATTTCCCTCAGACGATAACCCAAGAATATGAAGCTATCAAGAAGTTGGACCAATGTAAAGATGTAAGCCACCTGCCCTGAGTTCTTCAGATTGAGTATAGGATGCTTGTGACATCTAGTGGTACATCTAACAGGAGTTTAAATGTTGTCACTTAGTCGTCAGGATGAGATTTTTTGTTGTTGTTGTTTTGTATTTTGTTTTTAATTTGGCTTTGGGGGTTGGATTGGGGAACACAAAAAATACTAGGAAGATATCTATTGGCTATGAAATTCTTTCAGGCTTTATGTCTGTTTTCAATAGTTTGTACAGCTATAAATTCAGGGTAAAAGGAGACTATCCAAGTCCGTCATAATCAGAAAGCTCATTGTTCAAGAAAGTGACACCGGGGGCTGGCATGAGCCTGACACTGTCCTCGGTGCTGGGATCTAGGGAACAAGGTGATCTGCTCTCCCAGAAGTTCAATTGGAGTGGAAGAGACAGGCAGTAAAGAAGGAGCACTCAGGAGCAAGGGAGGTGTCATCTAATATAAGGGAGTGACTCAGAGTTAGACCAGGGTGCTGTGAAGAGACTGGAGGTCCAGTGTGATCTGAGGCAGGACTGTTCTGCTGCGCCAAGATCAGGGGCAGAGAGGCAGAACAAACGGTCTCAAGAGAGAAAGAGCAATCAAGAAGAGACATGACCGGGATGTACTGGGGAGGAGGAATATGGTATATAGATGAAAGAGAGTGGAATGTGCAGAATTCATAACTCAAATACAGCCCAGACTCAACACAAGTTTCATTAGAGAGTCATGTAGGCACTGGAAAGATTGACTGGGTGGCTTAGATGCAGCAGAAACATCAATGATTGCTCAGCCTTTTGGCTAATATCAAGCGTAGAAAACCCAGGAAGGTAGAGGGGAAGAGGGATTAGAAGTGGGGAAGAAACGGAGGAAAATAACGTAATTCTGTTTTCGTTTTTAAAAACCTACACATCTACAATATAACACTGGGGAAGGGAGAGGGAAGGAGAGAAAGGGGAATAGAAAACAGAAGGAAGTAGCTTTGGATCCACTTTTCAGTTCTAAAGAAAGCAGAGCTTTGGATGTTATGTTCCCCTGCATCGGTGTGGTGTGAACAGGGATAGAAAAGTACAGTGGGAAATGTCAGCAGAGACTCACTTCTCTTCCAGCACACCTACAAGGTGCACCCGGATAAGACCAGATTCACAGCAGTCACCGACACTCCGGTGCTATTGCAAGCCCAGCTCAACACCAAACAGCTTAGTGATGTAAGTGTCCTGACTTCTGTGCGAGGGGGTGACCCGGGTGTGGCTTACTGAAAATCTCAGTGTCTTCAAGTGTCATCTCTCTGTCATGTCCTTAATGCCATGTTTCAGATTTTGATTAATCCGGGGCAAATGTAGCTGCTAGTTTGAACTATAGCTCCCTCCCTGCCCCTGGAAGATTGTTAGACAGCAATGCAGTAACTGATATTTTTTAAATTACTCGCTGATTTTTCATAGGATTGTCGTACTTATTAAAATGTGTCCCCTGAATGCTAGATCTTTGTGTCACTTAATAGAACAGTAGCAACCGAGACATCTATTTGATAGGCAAGAAGGGGAGCATTCCTGTTCTGGTGCAGTCAAAGGCTTTAGAGAAGGAAAAAGCATGCTTAAAACAAAGCAGTACTCCAGGCAGCAATCCAGAAACGAGAGTTAAAGTGTGGGGCTGACTAGATGCCTCAGTGGGGAAAGATGCTTGCCACTAAGTCTGAACGGCTAAGCCTTATCCCCGATCTCCTTTCACCTAGTAGAAATAGAGAACTGACTCCCCAGAATTGTCCACTGATGTCCACACTTGCCACAGCACATCTGTGCACACATGTGCGTGCGTGTGTACCCGCACACGCATGCACACACACACACATACACAGAACTAAAAATTTAAAATGCAATTTAAAACATATTAAAATTTTAAAGATCTCAATAGATATACATCTCCAACACAATTCCCGCACCTAAGGCTCAGCAAACATCAAGGAAGATGTGGGTAGAAATATGTTAAGAGCCAGAGAACCATAAAATCTGCTGTAAGATTGTGTCTCTTGGAAATGGCAGACAGGCTTCACTCGTGAGACCTCCACTGTAGGGCTAGCTAAACCAGACCTGAACACTGACACCAACCACCCTAGACAAAGAACACAGGTGATGAAGGGATGCTGAGAATGAGAGACAGGCTTCCCGCAGAGAGGACCCCCTTAGTTGGTTATCCAGTGGTCAGTCCTGAAATAACCGTGTACACACACAGTACTGAATGGACTCAACAAGTTGCATGTATCTATTTACGCATGTGTGTGTGTGTGTGTGTGTGTGTGTGTGTGTGTGTGTGTGTAAAAGGAAGAATAAAAGAAGAGGAGCCAGGGATTTGAGAGGGAGTGAGGGGGCATGGGAGGAAGGAAGGAAGGCGAATGGAGGGAGAATAATGCAATTATGCTTTCAATAAAACACTAAGCTAGGATGACAGGGAGAAGAGTGCCTGGAAGGGCACTGTAGACAGAGAGCTGAGGAAAGTCTAAAGCAGGGACAGTGTGGACCAGACTTTATAGTTGTGTTAAGATGTTACTGAGAATTATTCCTGGATTCCTTACTGCTCTGATTATAGAATTTTATAACTTTGGGGTTTCATGCCTTCCAGGCCATCTTGTGATGCTGATGAGGTGTGTGTTAACTGTGTCTATATTATAGTAGCAGAAATGTCAAAGTAGAGCCCAGTTGTACCATAACTCTTCTGAGAGAGAGAATGAGACATTGACAACTAGCTCCCTTGAAACATTTTTCTTAAAAAAAAAAAAAAAAAAAACAAAAACAAAAAAACCCCACCAATACCTTCTTACATAAATTCAAGAAAATTCCTACTTTGAACTATTTGAATGTCTTCTGAGTCCATTTTGTGTGTGTGTGTGTGTGTGTGTGTGTGTGTGTGTGTGTGTGTGTATGTGTGTGCTGAAAAAAATACCCTGGGGCTGAGTAATTTATAAAGAATAAAAGTTTACCAGGTAAATTGCCCTTGACTGAAACCTGAGCACTCAAGATGCTGAAACAGGGGGATCTTGAATCTGAGTACAGCCTGGGCTACCTGGTAAGACATTATATCTAAAGCTGACTTTTCATTCCTCAAAAAGGAATAGAGGTTACTTAATTCATAGCTCCAAAGATTAGGGAGTCTAAGAGCTTGGTGCCACTTCCAGACTTCTCATTGAGTCACAGGAATTGCTTAGCAAGTCAGAGATCAAGCCCTCCTCAGAACTCATTTTTATAATGAAGCCATTTCTGTTGACCAATCAGACCATGAGGGCAGAGTTCTTGTGAGCCTATCACCTCTGATGGGTGAGTCCTGTTAAATACCACCAATGGTAACTTTAAGGAATTAAGTGAAATTAGGCACAGTCAGCCCACAGTAACATATTCTCCCTCCCTGCCCCCACCCCCTCCAGCTGAATTACAAAGCCAAGCATGAAGGTGAGAAATTCAAGTGCAGCGTGCCAGCAGATGCACCGGAGTTTATCCAGCACAGAGTCAATGCTTATAACCTGAGTGATGTAAGTAAAAGGCCACATGCTTGCCTCATGTGTGGGAAGAGAGAAAGTATGAATCTGCCCGAAGACACAGAGCTAGACTCAACGCAGTGAGCTCTGGAGACGGTTGTGAGTGGAAGTGAGAATTTTAAGTCTCACATCATCTGGGGACCTACTTCTTTAGCAGATATTATTTCCATGGTCTCTGTTATTATCAGAAGCATTTTCTCATTTATCTCTATGATAAGCTCTAGAGTTTTTGAGATGTCTCCCATATAAATATCTCATTTTACCATTTATAGGTCACTGTCCATAATATAATATGATATAATATAATATAATATAATATAATATAATATATATCAGTTTTTAGAAGGTGTTTAAACTATTAAAGCAGAGTATGCTGTTTATACTTTTAGCAACATAGAAGAAGAAACTATGTAATAAAAGAATCAATAGTTATACTACTGTTTGGTTAGTAAATTACTCATGAATGAAGTAAGTTACAAGCTTTCAATTTTTTTTTTATAATCACTAGATTAACCTGTTTTCAAAATCTTTTTTAAAAAAAACCTTTCTTGCAAAACTTTCCCAGAATGTCTACAAGCACGACTGGGAGAAGAGCAAAGCTAAGAAGTTTGACATCAAGGTGGATGCCATCCCCCTGCTGGCAGCCAAAGCCAACAGCAAGAATGCCAGTGATGTGAGTGTAGCCCTGGGCTGGGCTGCTGGCTTGGGGTGTCCCTGCTGAGCAGTTAGCATGTGTGTTGTCCCTGCAGGTGATGTACAAGAAGGACTATGAGAAGAGCAAAGGCAAGATGATCGGTGCCCTCAGCATCAATGATGACCCCAAGATGCTTCACTCCCTGAAGACCGCCAAGAACCAGAGCGACGTGAGTGTCAGCCCCATTAAAGATGGTTTAACAGGCCACATCCCAGAGAGTAGAAGGATTTCAGTTGGAGGGTTTTGTGCCCATGAGCTCTCCTCAGGTTCATAAGAACTTGCTGAGAGCTTTAGAGGTAGAGTGTACCCTGGCTCTAACAGCTCTTGCTGTCTCATATTTGAGGAAAGAAATTACTGAAGGAATTGGCACCCAATCCACTTTGAAGATTCTGCATTAATATTTAATGGAGCATCAGTTTTTTGTTCTCAGAAACTCCTAGAAAAAAAAAATCACTAGATGTTTTAATCTAATTTAGAAATAGCTTTTAAATTGATTTTAAAACTGTCTTTAGAAAAAAACTAATGAACTTCCGATATAAAATCAAGTATGGCTATCAATGCTTTCTGTTGATTTTAATAATTGATAGTGATCTCTATCTATGAAAAACATTCCATTGATGATAGGCCTTTTTAAAAACATAATTATAAAAATGTAAATAACCTTTGTAGACCATTTTTTTTCATCATATGTATTTCTTGAATTTCGGGGATACATGGATTGCCTAATGGTAATCCATAGGTCACCTGCCCTTTTCTGGTTATGATTTTTACTACAGAGGCAAAAAAAAAAATCTGCTATTTCCAACTAAGTTGTATACTGCTTAGAAGAGATTTTTAAAGTGGCTACAGTGTTCTGCATAGCTTGCAGACACTCGTTTCCATGGTAAAGAAGGAAGATGTGGGTATCATTTGCCTGTTTTAACCATGTGTATACACATTGATCTATGTGTGCTTCTTAAATCATTATTGTGAGCATTGCTCAGTGCTCAGTTGCTTGCTCCACCACTTCTTATGCCTCCTCAGGTTCAGAAGCTACAACTAACTCCACACTGGTGCCACAGAAAGTTCTAGCTTTCTTTGGCTTTGTTTATTTTGTTTTCATCTTGTCCTTGAAAACATTAGACCAGTTTGGGCACAGTATACGCAGATACACTCTTATCAATTGATTGACTTTGCCAAGTGAAAGACATTATCAATGAGTTGGTCTCATACAATGCCCAGGCATGCTAAGCTGTATGTAGCAAGGAAGCTTTTTCTTAAAGGCATTTGCATCCTTGACAACATTTTAAAATGGATTTCTTTTAGAATAGCACACAAAGTAATTTGACCATGTCCGTCACAGTGTCTTCACACACATGAGCTTTGACAGTAGACTTTGTTCTCCTCAAGTTACCCCAGCATTGCCTTCCCTCACACTCCCCCATGCCCTCTGACTTGCTCCCTTCTTGTTAGTCAATCCCTCTGCCATCTTATCATGTGTATTCCACTTTCCTCTCTGTTTCCCATCTACCTTAGGGGCTTTATCTCTTTCTCAAGCCCTTTGTAGTTTGTGACCTAGAAATCTATATCATATGAAAACACACACACACACACCAAAACATGGAGTTTGTCCTTCTGAGGCTGCCTTTTTCACTTAACATAATGATTTCCACTTGCATCCGTTTTTCTTCAAGTTTCCTAATTTCATTTTAATTTATGGCTACGTAAAATTGTATCATGTGGATGAACCACATTTTATCTGTCCATTTGACTACTGATGGACAGTTATGCCAGTTACATTTTCTGGCTATTGTGAATAGCGCAGCAATAAACATGGATGTGCACGTATGTTCGTGGTGTGTTTTGACAGCGTTTTATAGACACTGATGTGTCGGCTGCTGAGAACATAAACTCAAGTGTCAAAACAATTCAGCTAGTCACTTCCTCCCAACTGCCACTGCAACCCTTCCTCATTAGTCCCTTTCCGATGGGGCAGGCTTTAAACATGTGCTTGCAGGCCACAGCAAGTTTCCATTTTTCCATCCATCAGCCAGCACTTGGATTTTATAACCGATAAATGCATTCCCTGAGAATAAGAACCCACAAAATATAAGAAGGCAGAACAAGTTCCCTAAACTTACTGGTAGCTGTTCTCTGACAGAAAACCTGGTATGGTACCTCATGCTTGTAATCCCCAGCACTCAGGAGGCTGAGGCAGGAGGATTGCCATAGTTTGAGTCCCGCTGGGTTTCATAGATAATACCAGGCCAGCCAGAGCCACACAAGCGAGACCCTGACTCAAAAATCAAAAAATAAAAGTAAAATAAAATCGGAAAGGTCTGTCCACGTATCATTTTCTTGGGGAATTTGATGATATAAGACATAGAAACAAATTTGGGGCAAAATAATTACTCAGATGTTTACAGCTGTTTCTCTTAAGTTATACTTTGCTTTCCTGAGAATTCATTAAGAACGTGCGGAACTAAACAGACTCTTTTTACAGCGCGAATATCGGAAAGACTATGAAAAGTCAAAAACGATCTACACGGCCCCCCTTGACATGATCCAAGTCACCCAAGCTAAGAAATCTCAGGCGATTGTCAGCGACGTAGACTATAAACACGTCTTGCACAACTACAGCTACCCACCTGACAGCATCAATGTGGACCTGGCTAAGAAGGCTTATGCATTGCAGAGTGATGTGAGTACCGAGCCTTTCTCTTCCCCTCTATGGAAGGCGAGACAGACAGGATCTAGTATGAGGTTTGTTGTTGCTACCTCCCTGAAGCATCTGCCTTGTCTGTGAGGAAGCACGGAGGTACTAGGAAATGACCCCTGTGTTCTCAGGAATGTATGTCCCCAGGATATGTGTCGGACATGTGCTTTGTTACTATGTCCTTCTGAGAAAGTTACCAACCTTGCTGAACTAAGAGGCCTCAGTTGTTAAACTGAAGTAAAACCAAAATTGTTTTGAGTATTTAAACGGATCCCAAGGGCCAACAAGATAGCTCAGAAGGGAAAGTGCTCTTAGACAGAGACTTTGTTCTCTCCTCTTTGGGCCTCCCTGGAACCACCTGTTGCTGTAAGTTTGGTTATTGCAGACGCTTCACATGTGTGGAACCATACAGTATTTGTCTTTGGAGACTAGTTTGTTTCATTTAGCAAAATGCCCTCAAGGATTAGACTTGTTACAGCTTCTGTCAGAATTGTCTTTCTTTTTAAAGCTGAGCAATGCTCCTTTATAAATCTGTGCCCTGCCTTGTGTATTAATTCTTCCGTTGGCTGATGTTTGGATTGTTCCTACCTTCTAGCTATTGTGAATTATGTTTCTATGAGCACGTATAACTGAATGTCCTTTTAGCATCTAATTTCAGTACTTTTGGGTTTATATCCCAGAAGTCAAATTGTTAGATCACATGACAGACTTTTAGTTTTCTGAGACACTACTCTTCCAATGACTGCATAATTTACCCCTCTACTGACATGGAAACATTCACCAGTAAAGGATGGAGCAAGCATTTGGAGAGACAAAAGAGGAAACTCATCTTAACTTCTCCCAGGCACAACCCGAGGTCATGCTGGGTAAAGTTCAGCTTTTAAAGCTCAAGGGACAGTGTGACATCTGGGTGGTCGCTCAGTCCTTTGCTCACCAAGCAGAATTTCCATGGCAGTTAGACACGTCTGCTGGAACAAACATTTGCAAGTACATATTAAAACACACAAATGCTTACAGATAGGAAATGAAGCATTCCCTCCTTGGCAATCAGGACCTGTGATAGGCCCTTTGATAGCTGCAGTATATGCAAGAGTTTGCCTTCCCAAGATAAGAAGAAGGGACTTTAATGAGATAGCAGAATGAACTCAGCACACTTGAGTAAAACATTAACTCTTTCTAGTAATCTCATAGCTTCCATGCAAGAATTTCTATTAGACTATCATAATACAGAGTAATAATTTGATTTTGTAAGTATATATACTACAAATGACAGTTCTATCATATGCATGATCTTATTTTTTAATTATTTAATTTTTTCTCTATGTCTTCATCACAGATCTATTGAAGTTCCTCAGGGACAAGGTTGATTTCTTGTTTTGTTTTTTTTTTTTTTAGTCCAGTTTTTAAAAACATATCATAAAGAACAACAAATTTTTAAAAGATTTATTTTGTGTATATGAGTACACTGTAGCTGTTTCCAGACATACCAGAAGAGGGCATCAGATCCTTTTACAGATGGTTGTGAGCCACCATGTGGTTGCTGGGAATTGAAGTCAGGACCTTTGGAAGAGTAGTCAGTGCTCTTAACCACTGAGCCATCTCTCCAGCCCCAAGAACAACAATTTTTAACCTTGTTTCCAGAGATAAATTTCAGTCATCTATGGTCAGATAACTAGAAGAGCTCGTTATTTTATTGGCATCTAGTGACTGTCCCCTAGCAATTCTAAATAATAACTGCCTGTTTAAGCAACTTAACAGGTAGAACTGTTTTTAAATGTTTTGTAGGCCAATGCAGAAACCCTCCTAAGATGGTCATTATACACAAAGAGCAATGTGTTCCAGGGCTTTGACAAGCAACGACCATCGAGCCTTATTAGAAAATAACCAAGACTATTCACTATCAGTAGGACCTGATATTAGTCCTAAATTTGTCCACAGAGATACATCACTAAGAGTTTCAAGGAGCAAACCTCTACAGCTAGTGGTACCAATGTCATCATTTCATTTATTCTTTAAACTACAGTTTAGAATCGAGCATTTTCTGGACTAGAATTCCACACATTTCCATTAAGCTAAACCTAAGGGGGAAATGGAGGACATGGCGATTAGAAATCAGGAATCCAAGGGTTCCAAACTATCACCGAAGAAATGATTAAAAAATGGGGGGGTGGAACAACACCCCTAATCAAGAATATTTAAAACTGTGTAAAGTGCCCATGGCGTGATAATGCCAATGAAGGAAACGTGACTCCTCTTCCGTCGCAGGTGGAGTACAAAGCTGACTACAACAGCTGGATGAAGGGCTGTGGATGGGTGCCCTTTGGTTCCTTGGAGATGGAAAAGGCAAAACGCGCCTCAGAAATCCTTAACGAGGTACGGCCACTGCTGTGATGTCGCACTGGGTCCCGATGCAATGCGAAGTCGTAAGAAGCATGCTTCCTACTTCATTTTGTGGTCATTGATACTGAAAAGTTTTTTAAAGCACAAATCATTCAGTAAGATATTTATACCCCCTTTAGAGTATCCAAGTTATTCATCTAAAGCATTCAAACATAGTTGAATAACTTTGTTCGCCTAATATCAAATTTTCCCACTTTAAACATAATTCATGTATTTGTGTACCCGCTCCCACTGGGATTTTTCTTCTACTTTTGTTTTTGTCTAGTTTAAGACACAGTCTCACTCTGTAACCTAGACTGGCCTAAAATTCATTATATCATCTTGGCTGGCATTGAACATGTGGTGGTAATCTTGCCTCAACCTCTGAGTATGGGGATTCCAGGCATGAAGCCTAACAAACATTCTCTCAGAGGCAAAGGAGAGGCGGACAGGATGGAGAACTCTGAAAAGGGGGATCAGAAAGGGGGACAACATTTGTAATATTATTTTACAAATTATTATTTTAAAATGCTACTAATACACTATGGAGTTTTCTCAACAACAACAACAAACCCTGCCTGTATCATCAACCATGGACCACTGAGTTGTTTTCTGGTCTCTATAGTTTTATCTTCTATAAATATTTCTTTGACTTCTGGCTTCTTTCGTTTCTTATGGCTATTTTGCGTATGCCTGGAATCCATTTCTTTTCTTTTCATTGCATACTCTTCTTTTGCAAAGATACATCACATATTAATGGCCTTTTGACCTGTTGGTGGATGTGTGGTTTGTTTCCAGCCTGGGGTAATACTGAGTAATGCAGCTGTCAAGGGTTCTTCTTTAAAGAAAGTGGGGGTGGGGAGGTAAATGAGGGGTGTGTGTCGCTGGCAGCATTGTCACACAGGCAAAGGGGAGGGGGAGAGGGAGAAGAACTCAGGAAGGGGGGACCGGAAAAGGGGCAACATTTGGAATTCCAAATAAATAAAATAATGTAGTAAAAAATTAGCAAACAAACATAAGAATCGTGGCCTCGATTATAGTCTTGACGACTCTGCATTAATTTACAGATTGCCATAAGCCTTAGGGAAAGAGTAGTGGCAGTCCTGAGATTGTTAATATGTCCACAGTACCTGCCCCTTCTCCATCAACAGCTGGAAGCACGCTGTGGTCACATGACTGCATCTCTGAGGAAAGGGAAGGGTCTAAGAGACAGTGGTACAGAGAGAGCTTCTCTACCATGTTCAAGCTGGGCGCGTTCTAGTTTCTGTGTGCTTTGGTTTGGTTTTAGTGAAGGCAATTCTGCCTTCTCAAGGATCTTTCAGAAAATATGTTCTTAGGTTGGTAGATTCCAAAAGTTTGGATTTGACAAAGCCGTGTTAAGTATATGTAAAAGTGGGGGGCTCAGTGTGTCCCAAGGGTGTCTACTGGGCAAATCAATAGAGAAGACAAGCATAAACATGACAAGGTGTCAGTTCCTCAGTTGGGCGGCTTTCCCAAAGACCCTCTTTCTTCTTAAGCACATCAGTGGTGCAGACATAAGAAGCCACAATAAGTCTGCAAAGTTAACATTTTTTTCTGACTCATTAATCATTAGCTGTTTCTCTACATTAGCAATTTATTGCAATGACAGTTATAAGGTATCACTATAATGACAAGAAAGAATTTATCCCTCAGCCAGAAAACATCTTTAGTTCAGGTGCTGATGAGGTTCTAAGGGTCTTTTTAGGGGGCAGCAATAGGAGGATCTGCAGTTCAAGGTTATCCTTGGATATTCACTGAGATTGACCCTAGCCCTGTGTTACATTTAGATCTTACTTTGTTTTGGTCTCCTGATAACCCTTCAGAGACCTCTCTGGTGCTTCTGGACTCAGTGTAACAGAGAGCCCTTCTTTTATGTGTTAAGCCAGAAACTTAAGGAGTGTAAGCATATGTCCAGAGAGCTGTGCCACAGACCGCCCACGATGACACCAATTTTAAAACGTTCAGTTCTGTATTGTATTCTTCTCTCACCCAGGTGATCAGGACTCCAGTATTATAAAACTGATAATTTTATGATTATCCCTGTGTCCTTCCAAAGGAAACGTTGAGGATTTCAACATTAGCCTGGAGTCAAAAGTAATCATTAACCTTTCTTTTTGATTCTCCAAACAGAAAAAATACCGCCAACATCCAGATACGCTCAAGTTTACCTCAATTGAAGATGCTCCCATTACAGTGCAGTCTAAAATTAACCAGGCCCAGAGGAGCGATGTAAGTGCCCATTGTGTGTGTGCTTTAGTAGCTGCTTACTAACATGAAGGTACCTGCACTCAAATTCACAGGTCACCTGTAGCTATTTTACCATCTGAAGAGCCTCCGCTAGGCGGCTGTAAATCCCTGCTGTCCAATAATACCACACATACCTTATCACATCACATATACCATATGCTATCCAGTCACCACCAAGGAAAGACTCTCTGAAGGAAAGGCGAGAGAGGCATCTTTTAATGACAGTTATAAGGTATCTCTATAGAGACAAGAAAGAATGAATGTCATGTCGCATGGAGATTGTATCTTAAGTCAAGGTTGGAGATTGTATCTTTTTTGTTCGTTTGTTTTTGTTTTTTTTTCGAGACAGGGTTTCTCTGTGTAGCCCTGGCTGTCCTGGAACTCACTCTGTAGACCAGGCTGGCCTTGAACTCAGAAATCCACCTGCCTCTGCCTCCCAAGTGCTGGGATTAAAGGTGTGCGCCACCACCGCCCGGCTGGAGATTGTATCTTAACCACCTGTAAGTCTCTTTACTCGCCCATCAAGTCTAAAATAGATTATTGTTATGGCCTGCCCTGCTAGCCTGCTCCGGCTCAGAGAAATGCCTGCAGATTCACATTTCCCCCAGGCCTTGTCTCTAGGTTGAGGTCCTCCAGGCATCCCTACCTAGAGGCAGAGATTCCTAGTTTGTGCTCGGAGATCTTGTCCAACAGTGACTATGCAGTGAGAAAGAACTCTATGGTGCTGCATGGGTGTCCTAGAATGTACATATGATTTTGTAGATGACTGTAGGGACAGTAACAGAGGGTGTCTTTCTTAACATCACCTTGTGAAATACACCTTGAAATTATTCTCCAGTGTCTTCATACTTTGTTTATGCCTGGTTTCTCTCCTAGATTGCTTACAAAGCCAAAGGGGAGGAAATTCTGCACAAGTACAGCCTGCCAGCTGACCTGCCGCAGTTCATTCAGGCTAAGGTGAACGCCTACAACATCAGCGAGGTTCGTACACCACTGTCATGCACGCCCAGCCTTTACTAATGTGGCCCTGAAGTCCTATTCAAGGGGTATTTCTCTTCCAGAATATGTACAAAGCCGACTTGAAAGACTTAAGCAAGAAGGGCTATGACCTGAGAGTTGATGCCATTCCCATCAAAGCTGCTAAAGCTGCCCGACAGGCTGCAAGTGATGTAAGTCCAGCAGTGGTCACATGTGTAACGTGGAACCTAATGGAATACCCAGAAGTCGCCACGTATGGTGTCTCTGACTAGAAACTAGTTTGAGAAGTACTTTAAACAGACCTTAGTATTCTTGGAAGGAGGATTGACATAACTATCTACCATGAGTTGCCATCAAGACTTAAAATCACTATGCAGATTTCTGCAAAAATTCACTTTACTTTGAAGCCAAGAAGAAATCCAAGTTGTAATAGCCTCTAGAGGGAATGATTTTATCACGAATCTTCATTAATTTACAGGATTTTCTCTTTCCCCCTTCCTCCCTTTCATGTATTATGTCTATTTTCCTAGGAAATCCATGTATGATTTCTGATTGATACAAGTTTTCATTACAACAATGTAATTATAATACAGTTACAAAAAAACAAAACAGAACAAAATCCTAATATCCTTGTTCTGAAAAGTCCTCCCTCCTGAAATTTCTCCCTGAGCTCCTTTCTCGTGGGTGGCTCCTCCAGTCCCTTCCCCCCCGCCCCCCCCCAACCTGCCCTCATGCTCTGAAACTCCCAGAATTCTCTTGTCTCTGCTCTGGGTTTTCCAGGATCCTCTGCAGGTCTTCTGAAGAATCCCCAGGCCCCCCTCTGTTTATAATGCAAATCCGACTTGCATTCAGCATAACTGGCTCCAAGTTTCTTTTTCAATAATCAAGGACTCAGAAAATTTCTTTTCTGTTGAGTCTTCATCTGTCAAATCCTCAGCTATTCCGGGGTACTGGCAGCAGAGAGTAATTGGTAAAGAATGTGAAATGCTTCATTTCGTGATTTTTACCAGTGTCTATGGAGAAAGGAACAGTTTGTCACTGATGGGAATTCTGGTAGCATCTGCATCCCAACTGCCTTTGGATGGACAGAAGTAGCTATAGACATCCAAGTGGCTTCTAAGTGATGTTTTATTTTAGCATACTATGTAGGAAGTTGGTCTTTCATATCCTCAGATTTCATACCCACAGATACCTAACTATGGATGGAAAAAAAAAACCTGTAAAATTCCATCTGTACTAAACACATACAGATTGTTTTTTTTCTTATCGTCATCCTCAAAATGACACAAACCATTTATATAGCATTTAGAATTTGCTAGATATTATAAATAATCTAAAGATGATTAAAGTATAGATGAGAGAATATGCATAGGTTATATGTATATATGCATATAAGGGGGTGGTGTTTGTATGGGATGGGGAATCCTGAGAATAATCTTCTTATTAAGGGGATATTTAGAAATTTCTTAGAAGCTCAAAATATTCAAATTTTGACCTCATTGTTCAGTACAACCTTCAAAGCTACATTTTAAAATATGCCCACCTTCATTCCCAATAGATTCATTACAAGAAAGATTATGAAAAAGCTAAAGGGAAAATGGTCGGATTCCAAAGTCTCCAAGACGATCCTAAACTGGTTCATTACATGAACGTGGCCAAGATACAGTCAGACAGGGAGTATAAGAAAGACTATGAAAAGACAAAGACCAAGTACAACACACCTCACGACATGTTCGATGTCGTGGCGGCTAAGAAGGCACAGGATGTGATCAGCAACACCAACTACAAACATTCTCTCCACCACTACACCTACCTGCCGGATGCCATGGACCTGGAGCTGTCCAAGAACATGATGCACATACAGAGCGATGTAAGTGCTGTGTTTCCCAGGGGACCAGCCCTCAGTTCCCAGAATGCTCCTGGTTCTCACTCCTCTTCCTTCCCACTATAGAATGCCTACAAGGAAGATTATAACAACTGGATGAAGGGCATCGGCTGGATTCCGATTGGCAGCCTTGACCAAGAAAAAGTTAAGAAGGCAGGGGATGCTCTGAGTGAAAAGAAATACAGGCAACATCCAGACACACTCAAGTTCACCAGCATTGTGGACTCCCCGGTGATGGTGCAGGCAAAGCAGAACACCCAGCAAGTCAGTGATGTGAGTACAGACGGGGTGTGTGTGTGTGTGTGTGTGTGTGTGTGTGTTGGGGGTAGGGGCTCTTTTAGGGGTAAGTACCAGATCAATATGTTTACGCTTATGCCAATGTCTTTTTATTTCTAATTTAATATTAAATTAGAATTTAGATTTTAATGTTTATATTTATAAATTATTAATGTATATGATTATCTATATTAAATATAGACATATTTAGATTTAGATAATTAGAAGAGTTTACCTAATTATAAATTAAATTATAATTAGAACACTAATTATATTCAGTGTTAAAGCTATGGGGGCTAGAGAGATGGCTCAGTGTTTAACAGCACTGACTGTTCTTGCAATGGACCTGGTTTGGTTCCCAGCACCCATATGACAGCTAACAACTACCCATAGCTCCAGTGCCTTCTGACCTGCGCAGGCACCGAACATGTGGTGCACAAACATACATGCAAGCAACATGCTTATACACATAAATTAAATAAATTTTAAATTATTAAGTAAGTGAAAAGAAAAATTTTAAATTTAGCTTAGGCATTTTTTAAAAAAATTCTCCAGGCACTAACTTTTTAAAACCATCATTTATAAAAATCTTCCTTTTCATCTGCCGTTAAAAGACTGTCTTATTGGAGACATTTGAAAATATTCTATTTACCAGATGGATATAGGATGTCTAGAACCAAGCTACACCTCCCAATTCCCTCCCTCTACTTCCTCCCCCATCTCCCTCCTTACTGGATACATTTGACAGGCACAAAAAGTTATCCCAGACTTGATGTGATAGCACACTCTTTTCATCCCAAAACGTGAGCATCTGAAGATTTAGGCCAGCCTCAGGTGCATAGCAAGATCCATAGAGGAAAGAGAAGGCAACAAAGGAAAGGAACGCAGTGGCAGTTCTGCTAAGAACAACTCCTTTACGTGTGTAGTTAATGAGTTTTCCTTTCAGTGAGGTGTGGAAGGCATTCCGTTTTTGTGTCTGTGTACTGCAGATCTTATACAAAGCTAAAGGAGAGGACGTGAAGCATAAGTACACCCTGAATCCTGATCTCCCACAGTTTCTCCAGGCCAAGTGCAATGCTTACAACATAAGCGACGTGAGTACTGCGGGTCTCTCGTGGGGGTGAGAAAGCTCAATATGACAAAGAAATAGAGCTTTAGGAAAGCCTCTGGATAGTTATGTAAGCCAGCTTCCCACTCTTGGGCCCAGCCGAGCACATCTCAGGATGGTGGCTCTTGACTCTTGAGTTAGCTCTTGGCGAGGAAGGACCCCCTTGGTGAGGTGAAGCACTCTCCTTGACACAGAGTCCGTTGCATATTCCCTTACTGCTTCTGCTTAGTTTTCTAGTTGACCCATGGGAGAGGAGCTAGAGTCCTCCAGGAGAAAGTGAAAATAAATGAAATCCTTATTCATTGGTTTACTTTTTTTTTTTTTTTTAAAACAATAACCGTAGAATGTGTAAGGCTGGCCTCCAAGTCTCTTCTTGGCCATCCTTCAGGACAAGACAGCTTCATTCTCTCTCATTAGCCATCACTTACCAGAGTTCCCATAGCCTTTACTGTTCCCTCCTTAATCCACTCTGGATTTCCGACATCCCTGTTCTGTGTGTGCCAAGGCCAGATTTGGGTGAATATTCAGTGCGGAGACTATTGATTTTGTGCTACGTACAAAGTGTGACCCTTGGCTGACAAGGTCTTCTAGAAGAGGACATGTGATTGGGGGAATCTCACACACCTGAGAGAACCGAAGAATCCCAGTGCTTGAGGGATTCCCGGGGTGGTTAGTAAATAATGCACTGACCTCCTTTGGCTTTCTACCCCAGGTCTGCTACAAAAGGGACTGGCACGACTTAATAGCCAAAGGCAACAATGTCCTGGCTGATGCTATCCCCATCACAGCGGCCAAGTCATCAAGAAACATCGCCAGTGATGTGAGTAAAGTTTTAGGCCAAACTCGAGTGGCTGCTTTTTTAGAAAGTTCTCGGACACACGCTTGCTTGGGTACATACAGTTAATGACATCCAACCTCTCCACAAAACATTATTTTGAAAACCTGCCATCTTTTTGACATTGTTGAGATTTTTTTTTCTCCAGATGACTGCATTCAGTAGCAGTGTCCTGAGTCTGACAGTAGCTCTCTCCCTTGACTCATGGCCAAAATTACCTCCACTGACGTATTGCCCTGACAGCTCACATATATTTTCAGTGAGAACATGAAGTGAATGACAGTAACATGTTAAATTCAGATGACTGCCTGCATTGCCATTGCATCAAATAGAATGGAGAATGTTACATATCTGTAGATATTTCATAAGCCAAGTGGGACCCCTGCCCCTTTTGGAATATAATTGTAATTATTCCAGTCAATTGATGTCATTTTATCTATGATTTTATATATATTCATATATATATGAATATTTATACATAGAGAAAGAGTCTCATCCTTAAAAATACAGTTTTAGGCATTCATGTCTTGCAGGGTTATAATCTTGACTTGAGAAAAGAGAAGAAACCAGCCATGTGTATAGTCTACATAGGAGAAAGGGGTATAAAGACACTATAGCTTTCCTTGCAGACATGGACTGAAAATACCTTTCTCAAAGCTTTGTACACTGTACTCATCACTCTGAAATACACTTTTGATTTATATTGAAAGTGAAAGTTCGAAGCATAACTGTGCTCTTTCCTAGGCTAGTAGGTTTACAGTGTGTTCTCTAATATATCTAGTGATTTCTTGGTAACTTTTGACCTACCAAGTCCTTGTTTATGAATTCCTCTTTACACTGACAGTGCTCAGTGCCTGTAGGGTTCAGGTAGATTTGGATTCTCTTGAATACTATTGAGGGTTTGACCTATCACAGGGTATCTCAATCTGCATCTTAAGGGTAGTCCCAGCAGTGAAAGAACGTGAGTAGATTTGCTTTGGCTTGGGTTTTTACTGATGGGAAAGCCTATAGGTTTTGCTGGAGTTCCTTCATTGATTTGCAGTTACTTCAGCCCTGAGTTTGCAGAGGGAGCAGCTGATGGAGGGACTGGGTGAAAGCCCAACTACTTCCATGGCTGATACTCACATCCATGACCAGAAATTGCATACTGGATTAGAAAACACCACATCCCCATGAAGCTAAAAGACATTGATCCTATATTTGGAAAGTAGCATGTTCATATTCTGGTTGATTTTAACATTCTGTTTACAAATCATCTGTAGGAGTCAAACAAAAGGGGAAAAATTATATAATTTATCATGGGACTCCCCTGAAGTTTCTGCAGAGTTTAAAGGGGTTTTGCTATGCATTTTTTTGGGAGATGTGTGGTATGTGTTTCATGAACACTCATAAAGTCATAAATCCTGTTTCCTTTTGTGTGTGAAAAAAAATTGTTGTTCCTAATGTTCCCAGGTCTAGGACTTGGCTAAGCAAGTTTTATCTCCACAGTATAAATACAAAGAAGCTTATGAGAAGGCAAAGGGAAAGCATGTTGGTTTCAGAAGCCTCCAGGATGACCCCAAGTTGGTCCATTATATGAATGTGGCAAAGTTGCAGTCAGACCGAGAATACAAGAAAAACTATGAGAACACCAAGACCAGTTACCATACCCCCGGGGACATGGTTAGCATCACTGCTGCAAGGATGGCCCAGGACGTGGCCACCAATGTCAACTACAAACAACCAATACATCACTATACCTACCTGCCTGATGCCTTGAGTCTTGAGCACACAAGGAATGCCAATCAAATTCAGAGCGATGTAAGTATGTGCTACATAACAACCCAAAGGCATTTGTCCTTAAAGGATGATCATTTCTGTCTACTTGATTCGGCTTTAAAATGCTGTAAGATACTTTAAAAATACACATTAGAATAAGCAATGGTCATTCAAAAACTTTCAAAGGTACATGTTGCTGACCTCCCGTACTTACATTGTAAACATTGACATTGTGTCTGTTAACTTATGGATGAAATTAGGACCACATTCTTCTAATGACATGAGGTACTTCAATTCTCAGCCAAAGGTGGGCCTGCTTCAGTGGTAACAGCTGTGTGATGCTGAACTGAATTTGTTCTGAATTCAGTAAAGTTTTTTTTCTTCTTTTAAACTCAAGGTCACACTGTCATCCGTGTAAATCTATGTAATGAGTCATAGCTAATGAACTGGGAAGGCTTCTACTCGCAACATGAATCACAGCAAGCCCCACGGGGAGCTGTTTAAAATTCAGGGCATTTCGTTCTGCAGATTTCTGTAAGACTTGTTCTCTCCCAGGGAAGAAATAGTATTTGGTCATTGAGCTGTCACTGAAAATCTCTCGCCAGCTGAGACCAGGAATAACTTGGGTGCACAGTGTGGGTGAAACTCAAACTTACAAAGTTTTTAGTGGAATCAAAAGGAACCCCCAATGTATTGTCAAAGGATATAAAAAGAAGTTCATCATGCCCATGGAAATACATGACCTTATCCAACAATACACCTGCGTTGGCTTATTTTGAGTTCCTGGGAATAAGGTGAATGACAGACACACTCACAGAGGAAATAATTGCTTTCATTTCTTTGGGGGTAGAATTGCCAGTCCCAGAACCTTCACTGCTCCCTAGGCTACCTTCTCATATGAGCTTCCTCGTTTGCAGAATGTGTACAAAGACGAGTACAACAGCTTCTTCAAGGGCATCGGGTGGATCCCCATCGGCTCCCTGGAGGTGGAGAAAGCCAAGAAAGCAGGCGACGCTCTGAATGAGAGGAAGTACCGACAACACCCGGACACCATCAAGTTCACAAGTGTGCCCGACTCCATGGGCATGGTGTTGGCTCAGCAGAACACAAAGCAGCTAAGTGATGTAAGAGTTTTTCCCTTTAGCTCATGAATAAACCCCATAGCCAAGCCACCACACCAGGCTCCTTCATTCATTATATGAGGGTGTAGCACAGAAAACGTTTTCAGAGGTTAAAGCCCGGGCTACTTTGGAAGTAACCAGGTTGAAATTGAAGACAGGGAAAACAGGCAGCCTTTCCAACTCTGCTGTATTTTCCCAACCCATGTAATTCATAAGTAGGACCTGCTCATTATACGTGGGAGATGAGTGTTTCTATTATCATCTTCAATTGGGTCTGAACTGCAGAATCTGTTGATTGCTCTGAGTGTCAGGAGTTCTCCCAGATACACAGAGAGATGGCATAATGTCCTACTCCTCTTGTGTAATGGCTCGCTCTGTGAGGCGCTCTTAAAATGAGGCCTCTGGGGAAGAGACCAGCAGTCTATTTGTTGTCATCCTTTCTGAGACCCAGTCCCCTTTCTTCTTATCCGAGGCAAATTACTATGCCCAGTGCTTCACATCACCCAGTGCTTTCAAAGTTATTTCACAATGCCTTTGTCAGGAAGAGAAGCAAATTTTAAAACACAAAGATCGTATTTGTTTTAGCCCCAGATGTTGGAAAGTAGGGCACACTTGACTTGCCTCAAACCTGCAGATCATCTGTGGGTTTCATCCCTTCAGGGTAATCCCTGGTCATGTATCACTGCAGAGCTTAAGGATACATTGTACCTCAGTACTCATAAACGCTGAAGATTCTTTTGTGCTGAGAAAGATGTCACTTCTCCTCGAGTTTGAGTTAGCTCGGAAAATGTACTGTCTGCTCCATGACAATAAATCCCATGAGCATAAACTGAGATACTCAAGCTAGAAATAATGTGCTTGTTACTTTGGATGTAACCCCTGTGCCTTCCCCCACATCCTGTACCTTTGCCAAGCTTGTGTCTTGAAGAGCAAGCTTTCTGCAGACATCGTCTTTGACCTGTTACCAACCGGAGTTCCTTGTCTGTCATGTCAATGGCTATAATGACTTAGATTCACTGTCTGGGCTCTCCAATAATAAACTCCCATCCTCTTGTGTGTAAACCCTCTAGGGTATTTCTCCTTGAATTTAAAATTCAAACTTGTTACCTTAGGTGAAGAAACCTCTATTCCATGGTTTGCTCTCCCATCCATCTATGCCACCTCCAATCCCGAGCATCAGGTTGTCCTGAGCTTCTCCATGTGGCTATTCTAGCCTTGGGGCCCTGGATGCTTTTCTGCCTGGAGATCTCCCGTCCACCCAAGTCTGAGCACACACATGCACCTCTCTAACACTGCTTTCATGATCATACAAGTTTCTTTGAGATGATTGTTATATTTGCAGCATATCACAAATTCAGCTATAGTTTATAGTTCACATGCTTATTCAGAAACATGCCTTCTCTATAAGACTATAAGCTCCAAGAGGAGAAATCTGCATTCTTTGTTTTTTTACTTTAAACACAGAACCCACCACCTCAATTGCTAGAATGAAGATACAAATATACAAGCTTCCTGCCCATGATGGTGTATGCATTTATGAAATTCATTCTATTTCATATGGAAAATGCCAATGATACCCTTCCATTTTATAGGCGTGGCTACCTGATGAAGCTCATGCTGTGTCAGCTCATAATATTCACATGCTTCTTTCTTTTCAGTTGAACTACAAAGTAGAGGGGGAGAAAATGAAGCATAAATATACAATGGACCCTGAATTACCTCAGTTTATTCAAGCCAAAGTTAACGCCATCAATATGAGTGATGTGAGTATTTCATCTGGTGTTGCGTAACATTGCTTATGTGAACAGCCCTTTTCTAATTCTGGGTAACTGTTGTACTGAGTCACTCAGGGAAAGCAAACCAAATGTACACCATTTGAAAGCTCAGATGGGAGCCTTTAACAGCAGGAGACTAGAGGTCATGATAACATTTTGCTTAATGTATATTCTTTCTGTGTAAGAGGTGTGACTCACTAGTAGATACCAAAACCAGTTTAGAAAATAGTACCCCAGTTTTGAAAACACAAGGTATGGCAAAGACTAGAAGTAACAGGTGCATATTCTGCCCCAAGAGTAAGTACCACTCTGTACAATTTTGTTTCAACTATTTATTAAAACTTCTAGAAGAGTTCAGTTTGCTTCTGTAATTGCTGTGACTTCTAAAATAACTAGTTATTAGTACTTTAAGTGGTGTCTGGGCATGTAGTTGGTTACAATGTTTAAACCCAAAACTGTGAAGCCAGGATTATAACATGTGCTTGCTGTTTTAGTTAGGAGAGATGACAGAGGCTCTGGTTAGTCAACAAAATGACGGACTGGGTATTAGGACTATCTTGTGCCTCACTGGTACAGATAGGCATAATTATGCTCTAATTGTATTTTCAGAGAAAAGTTTTATTTTAACAGGAAGGGTGAGATGTAGGAGGAGCTAAGGGGGAAGGAGTACTGAGAGGAAGAGAAGGAGTAAGGAGAGGAGAAGAAGAAGGAGAGGAGAAGCTAGGTGATGAGAGAGAAAGAGAGGGTGGGGCATGGAGGCAGATGTTCACATGTCTGCACCAGTCAAACATAGTTGATATATCTAGGTTGAGTATTGGGTTGCACTTCTGATTGAGCATTACCAAACTTATAAAACCTTTGATTAACATTTTTTTTTAAATTGTATAAAAGCAAAAAGAAAAAGGGAGCATGGGATAGGGGTTTTCTAGGGAGGGGAAATGGGGAAAGGAGATGGCATCTGAAATGTAAATAAAATATCCAATAAAAAAAAATAACATGTGCTTGCAATGTCAGGAGCTTGGGACACTTGTCATTGATACTAAGGCTGAAGACTAGAGAATTTCATCCCAGCCCAGGCAACATAGTAGGACCTCATCTCAAAAATAAATAAATAAATAAATAGATAAATAAAACAAATAAATCCAGGATATGAATTATAATTTTAAAAATGTAATTAAACCTGAGGGGAAATTTTAATCTGTTCATTTATTTTCTACATATTTTAGACAGGATCTCATTATGTAACCAACACTAACCTAGAATTCCCTATGTCGCAAAGCTGGCCTGGAACTCAGAGATCAGCCTGCCTCTGCCTCCCAAGTGCTAGAATTAAAGGCATGTGCTACCATGCCAAGCAACTACTCATGTCTTAATGATGACTTACTTTTAAAAAAAAAAAAAAGATAGCTTAGTCTTAGTTATTCTTCTTAAATTTTAAGTACTGATTTTTTTTGTTTTCTTTGTTTGTTTTGGTTTTTTTTTTTAATAATGTCTATGCTTTTGGTTCATTTAAAAATTTTTCTCAGTTCAGTATTAAAAGCCCTTAACAATGAAAGCCACAGGAGTGGTAGCATATCTGAATTTTTAAATTTTGATAACAAATTTCTCTAACTTTGAAATACTTTATTATGAAAAGTTTGCCACAAATATGAACAGTCTTCAGGGAGAGATTGAAAGTACAGAAATGTATGAAGTGTTGTCTTACGTTCAAAGCATACCTTTCCATTGCTTTGTCACACAAACATAGACCCTGTGTCATTAGCTGAGATTATACTGTGTATTGTTTATTGGTTTTTTTTTTTTTTTACTGGTTTTGTTGTTGAGTTGGCTTGTTTTGTTTTGTCTTCTAAATCAGGGTCTTCCTGCATATTCCAGGCAGGTTTTAAACCCACAGTCCTCCTTTCAGCCCTTCAATGCTATGACCTCTGGCCTCCATCTCCAGCCCCTTTTACAGTTTACAAAAATAACATAACAGACACTCAGGCAATGAACTAGTCACTTAGCCACAGGTTCTCTTGGTAGAGTGGAATGTAGACGTCTTGTGAAAGACACCTTGCTCTCCAGGTTCAATTTGTCCTTTAATGATGTCAAGTGATAAAGCAACCCTTTGTTTCTCACAGGCTCATTACAAAGCAGACTGGAAGAAAACACTTGCCAAGGGTTACGACTTGAGACCAGATGCCATTCCCATCGTTGCTGCCAAAAGTTCAAGGAACATTGCTAGTGACGTAAGGGAAACGCTGTGTGTTTTACTGTCTGTACATTGTGCATAAGACCACGATCTATAGAAGGAAACACATGAAGAGATTACACCATAAAGTATTCCTTATTTCCCCATTGCCAGAGATATTTTCCTATTATTTCACTGAAAAATATTTTTTAAAACCTCATTACAAAGAAAAAATTACAGAAACATTTTTTTTTTTAATTTTAATGACAAAAACAAAAATACACCTAAAAGCGAAGCTTCTGGAAAAAACATTTGTTCTTCCCTGTCTTGTATCACACCTCAAACTTGACCTTGGCCTCCCCCCTGGCCTTGTGTTTCAAAGCTGGGTCCCTGAACACATCCTTGTTGACAACAGTCTTGTCCAAGGGGATATCCACAGAGTACCGTGTCGGCATGAGGTGGTTGTAGTTATAAACTTTCACAAAGGACTTGATCTTGGATCGCTTGGCGATTTTCTTCTTGCCCGTGGCAGCTGTCACTTTTCGGGGATAGCCGTCAATCCCAGCCACCAGAGCATGGCTGTAAGGGCGGTCTGAGGTGCCATCATCAATGTTCTTAACGATGATGGCTTTGCGTCCGGAGTAGCATCCAGCCAGGACTAGCACCATCTTCCCAGGTTTTATGAACTTGCCCATTTCGACAGCAAGAAGCAGGCACCCAGAAGAAAGGCACATTTTCTTTTTAACTATGGAAAGTTGGGAAATCTTAACTGGTTTTACTGTGAACTTGAATTTTTTTATTTTGATTTTTGTCAGGAAAAAAAATCTCAGTATACTAAAATATCACTAGTCTCCAAATATTTTTTTAAAAATATACCGTTTTAATTTAACAATTTATTTATATAAGAAAAATCTAGTGAAACGAGAGAAACTGGGAAGACATTAAGTTAAATTACAATGTTTTAATTGTTCTTTAAACCAATTATATATTCTAGAAGAATTGATATAAGTATCATAATAGAGTATGAATTCATTCATTTTAAGTTCAATATTTTAATTTGTAGTAGAGCTTTACTGAAATGGAATCATGATTACATACTTTTTAAAAAGTAGTGTAAATTATTTATGAAAATGAGGTAGAAATATGTAACTTCTTAATAAGCTTTTTCAGGAACCTTTAAGCACATCCAAAAAAATCCACTAATGAACAATCAAGATATAAATTGAAAATTATTATATTATTTCTTATTCTCAGAACAAGTGTTGTAGTCATCCATTAGAAATATTTTTTCAAGTTGTGCATTAATATGCCAAAGATATCTTGAGTATTCCCTATATGCTGGCTGAACTTGGCTTTGTATAGATTGTTAAATAAATTCAGTTTATATCAAACTGTCTGGTCCTCTCTCCCAAACAGTGCAAATACAAGGAAGCCTATGAGAAAGCCAGAGGCAAGCAAATTGGCTTTCTCAGTCTTCAGGATGACCCTAAGCTGGTTCACTACATGAATGTGGCCAAAATACAATCAGACCGTGAGTATAAGAAGGGATATGAGGCCAGCAAGACCCGGTACCACACACCCCTGGATATGTTCAGTGTGACCGCTGCAAAGAAGTCTCAGGAAATTGCGACCAACAGCAACTACAGGCAGCCCTACCACAACTACACTCTCCTGCCTGATGCCTTGAATGTAGAGCACTCCAGGAACGCTATGCAGATCCAGAGTGATGTACGTACCAGTCAGCAGTTGGTGTGGTCAGCTTCCCGTGCCTGTGGGAGGGAGGGAAGAGCCAGAGTCATCAGTAACCTGCATCTCATACCTGACCTAGGTCACTGTTCTTCCTAGGGATTTGCAGCGTGAGAGTATTTCATTCATGTAACTAACTACCTGTGACTCAAATCATTGTTAAACATCCATTTGTGTGTGTGTGTGTGTGTGTGTGAGAGAGAGAGAGAGAGAGAGAGAGAGAGAGAGAGAGAGAGAGAGAGACCTGTGTGTGTGACCCTCATGTGGTGTGTTCTGTGACAGAATTAAGATCTATAATATTATTCCCAGTACAATTTTTAAAATTTCATCCTGTTTTTGTTGTTGCTTTGTTTTGGTTTCATTTCATTTCATTTCATTTCATTTCATTTCATTTCATTTCAGTTTAACTTTATCTGAAGCACACTATGTAGTACAAACTGATCTTGAACCCGCAATCCTGTCTCAGCCTCCTGAGCGATAGGATTATAATGTATAATGTGTGCCTAGCTAAGAAAGTTAGTTTTTTAAATGAATTGTTACCTTAGGATTTCCAGAGTTTTTGTTTGTTTGTTTGTTTGTTTGTTTTTTGAGACAGGGTTTCTCTGTGTAGCCCTGGCTGTCCTTGAACTCACTCTGTAGACCAGACTGGCTTCAAAGTCACAGAGATCCACCTGTCTCTGCCTCTCCAAGTACTGGAGCTAAAGGTGTGTGCTACCACTGCCTACCTATACTTATTGATATATTTGTTTGCTTGTTTGTTTGTTTTAGGATTTCCAGTTTAAGACCACCATAAATACAATCATTTTTATAACTTTTTTCTAAAAGACTATAATGAGTAAACATTCTCTCTCTTCTCAGTACCACCCCCTTCTCTTTTTAATAATAAGTTCTGTAGCCAAAGAAACCCAAGGTCTACTTTTTTTCTGAAATGGATTTTTCTCTCTTCATGATATAGAATCTATACAAATCTGACTTCACCAACTGGATGAAAGGTATCGGCTGGGTTCCAATAGACTCCTTGGAAGTGGAGAAGGCAAAGAAAGCTGGAGAGATTCTGAGTGAGAGGAAGTATCGCCAGCACCCAGAGAAGCTGAAGTTCACGTATTCCATGGACACCATGGAGCAGGCACTTAACAAAAGCAACAAGTTGACTATGGATAAGGTAAGAGCCCATGGGCTAGCCTTAGCCCGAGAAGCTAAGGATTGTGATTGTGGAGCCTCTGATTGTGGAGCCTAGAGTACCCTTTGTAAGACTTCAACACTTTTGTTTCATGCTTACAGGCAGGGTGTGTGTATGTGTGTACATATATCCATGAAAGTGATACACACATATATGTATACATATATATGCTCATACTTTTTAAAGAATATTATGGATTTCACAATCTCGATGTATCTAGAGAGCTCTTCTCTATTGACTTTTGATGAGACAGCACTACCAAAGTTCCACATCATTATAAAGGAGAACCAGATGGTGCTCGTGTCAGGAACAGGGCTTCCATATTTAGTCATGATTTTTCTCACTCTCAGACTTAACCTTTTCCACCATGTAGATGTGTCTCTCCTCTTACTCCTGTTGTTACAAACTTAACTCCATGGTAAAGTCACATGCTGGTCTTCTTATTACAGAGGCTGTACACTGAGAAGTGGAACAAAGACAAGACCAGCATTCATGTCATGCCTGACACTCCAGACATCTTGCTCTCCAGAGTAAACCAAATCACCATGAGTGATGTAAGCATATGTGTAGCAAAGAAGGGGGAGGGGAGGATGCTGGAATCAGGGCCTCATTGTAACTCAAGTAACAAGACACTGTTGTTTCTCTGGCTTTTGGTTTAGAAACTCTACAAGGCTGGCTGGGAAGAAGAGAAGAAGAAAGGCTATGATCTCAAGCCTGATGCCATCTCAATAAAGGCTGCAAAGGCCTCCAGAGACATCGCCAGTGACGTAAGTGCTTCCACAGGAACCTTAAGGATGAGTGAGGGTGCAGAGAAGCCAGGCTTGTGCCTGGTCAGGAGGTGGGATCAGCTCGCTTGCTGGACACACTATCCCAAGACAGTTCCCTTTACGCGGGCCAGTTACCCTCTAATCATTTGTTCATTGTCCAATGTAAAAATGATAAGGTCTTGCTAAAATAAGTTATATCAAGAGTTATAAAAGACAATTCTAAGAAAATTTAAGGGTGGGATCTATGTACTTTACCTATGAGATCTGTGGCCAGCTCTTACCCTAAGGACCCACTAAGGAATTGCACTTGTGGCGTTTTCTGTGCTATACAGTGTGGGAGGGAAGAGGGAAGACGCCACTTTTGAGCTTACTCTCCGTTTGATGCACAGAGCTGTTGCTCCCTGGCTTGGCTGCCCCCTCTGTGCCTCAGTATAGGAAGCTCTTTAAGTTCTTTACTTCTACCAAAGCTAAGTGTGTCCAGAGAATCACATGTTATTCTCTAGCCTGCACCATGTATGTCATTGCCATATTTCTTTTCTGTCCACAGTACAAGTACAAGCAAGCCTACGAACAAGCCAAAGGGAAGCACATTGGCTTCCGCAGCCTGGAAGATGACCCCAAGCTGGTGCACTTCATGCAGGTGGCCAAGATGCAGTCAGACCGGGAATACAAGAAGGGCTATGAGAAATCCAAGACATCCTTCCATACACCAGTGGACATGTTCAGTGTGGTGGCAGCCAAGAAGTCTCAGGAAGTGGCCACCAACGCCAACTACAGGAACATAATCCACACCTACAACATGCTTCCTGATGCCATGAGCTTTGAGTTGGCCAAGAACATGATGCAGATTCAAAGTGATGTACGTGAAAGTGATACACATTGGTAGAGCCATTACCTGTATCATAAGCCATTACCTGTATCATAAGCCATTACCTATATCATAAGCCATTACCTATATCATAAGCCATTACCTATATCATAAGCCATTAGCTGTAATCATAAGTAGTGCATAGGTGACCATACACAATGTCATTTCAAAATTCCTAAAAGAAATCCACATGTAGTTTCTTGAAGATGTGTTTTACTCATCCCCTTGGGCTGAATTCACTTCTTTTAATGAAATGAGGTCTACTCTAGAAACTAAAATCTAATCTCTCACTTTTGGTGCTACAGTCACTATTGACTTCTGAATTCGGCAACAGCAAATTGATTTGTTTTTTGAGAGAATCCACTGAAGGGAACAAGCCTAGCAAAGAGGATGAAAGGCTCTTGGTTGAAGGGTGAAAGAGAAAGACCAGCACTGTGGTATACATCTGTGACCTCAGGACTTGTGCAGCCCCAGCCCTTTACTCCCAACCCAGTGCCATCCACTTTCTGTGGCTGCACTTGCACTTCTGTCTGCTGCCAGCACAATGGTTAGGAGGTGGTGAGCGAGGCAGCTTCAGGAATGAATACAGGGAAGACAGAGGGATTCCAGAGTCATTCTAAAACAATGTGCATTACAGAAATAAAAGCAGGCCCCATCAAGCCAGGCCTAGATTTCTCATTGGAATGGAAACTTGGGCAATGCATTGTCAGAGAGACACATCAATCTCTAACTGAAAGCACCATGTACAGTTTTAGGGGGAAAATGTCTCAGCTGAGGGGAAAACCCCACACTAATTGTACTAAGTGCTAATCAGGTTTCTGGTTGGCATTAAGAAATTGTCACAGTGGCAGATGATCAAAGACTTACTACTGGAGAGAAAAATCTGGTTTTAGGATTCACCTATCAATGAAGGGAGCTCGACTAACAGCATGGAACGGGTCAGGGGATTGTAATCACACGGGGCATGAGCCCATTTACTGGTTCTTTACGTGCTTTCTTTATGAAGATGTCAAGAAAAATAAATCACCAAAATATTTCTTTTTAATTTCTTATGAGATGAGATATGAAAGACACAAAAGGCTGGGGTGTGGTAGTTGGTGTTTAGTCTGCTGCACGTGGAAATGATGGCATGGCAAACACATCCGTGATTCATAGGAAACTTGAGTCCTTCTGATCATTGATTTGTTTTTCTCTCTGGTAGAATCAGTATAAGGCGGACTATGCTGACTTCATGAAGGGCATTGGATGGCTCCCCCTTGGCTCCCTGGAAGCTGAGAAAAACAAGAAAGCCATGGAGATTATTAGTGACAAGAAGTACCGGCAACACCCAGACACTTTGAAGTACTCTACATTAATGGACTCAATGAACATGGTTTTGGCCCAGAATAATGCAAAGATTATGAATAATGTAAGTCCTGCAGCAGTGTGTTGCACCACACACATCAAAGCGAATTTATTACATTCAATCCACAGGTTTTGTGAACAGCTGGGAGAGACCATTCTTGAGGTTTGCTTTACTTAGAAAAAAGGTTCTATAGACTATAAAAAGATAGAAATTACTGCCGGGCAGTGGTGGCGCACGCCTTTAATCCCAGCACTTGGGAGGCAGAGGCAGAGGCAGAGGCAGGTAGATTTCTGAGTTTGAGGCCAGCCTGGTTTACAGAGTGAGTTCCGGGACAGCCAGGCATACACAGAGAAATTTTGTCTCAGAAAACAAACAAACAAACCAACAAACAAAAAAGATAGAAATTATTCTTAATTAGTAGTCCCCAAATGTTTAATGAATTGTCCACTTCATTGATGTAACAAAATGAACACTTTTCCTTTTATTTTGTTTTTGTTTGGTTTTGTGATATGGTCTCAAGTAGCCCAGGCTGGCCTCGAATTTTTTATGTAACTAAAGATGATGTTGAATCTCTGGTCCTCCTGCTTCTACTTCCTAAATGCTAGAAGTATGTCACCAGGGTTGGCTTATGTAGGGTCAAACCCAGTGTATGTGAGGTTTGCACTCTACTGACTGAGCCGTGTTCCCAGCCTAGAGTCCATCCTTCGACTACTCAGTTTGAGAGTGAGTCCTGCCTGTGTCAGGCGAGGCTGCTGTTGCTGCTGAGCTGTTGGGGCCCAAGCTCGAGTCCCTGTTTGGGCGCCAAAATAATGTTGGGGTCCACATTAGCCCCACGTTGGGGCAGCCAAAATAAATGTCGCAGCCCAGGCAAAATGTTGAGGCCCGGGCCGACCCACGTTTGGGTGGCCACTGTATCCCAGCCCAAGCTGCTGCTCCAGTCTGTAGGTCGGGTTTCAGCAAGAGCGAGGGTGAGGGCAGATTCTACCTAATGTCTGATGTGTATGAATCTCTCTCTGGTCTGATGTCTGGTTCTGTCTTCTATAGTCTGATTCTAAGCCACGCCTCTAAGTTACACCTTTAATCATGCCCTTAGGTCTTGTCTCTAACTCTGATCTCTATACTTCTAAGTCATACTCTTAAGTCACACACCTTTAATCTCACACACCTTTAATCTCACACACCTTTAATCTCAAGGTATCTAAACCAAGATTATCGGAGTGTTCTCAGCTGTTGTAGGCTATTGTAATTCAAGTCAGGGTATATGGCTCAAGATGGCTGCAAAGCTGATAGCCACTTTCTGCTAAGAGTCAGCCCCCAACACTGAGCCACTGAGTGCCTGTCAGGAGTGGGAGCCATAAGCAGCGTTCCCACCATTCTGACATAATCACAGAGATTTCCATCCCATGGCTGCAGCTTTGGAACCAGAACATTCCCTGGGCAGTCCTGAGAGTAATTGCCCTACATCACTGCTTCCTTGTGTCACTAATTATTTAGAAAAGCCTTACTGGTTTGGTTTTTCCATATAACTATCTATCTATAAGTCTATACGACTTAATTATCTATAAACTATCAAGACTAATAAGCATATCAACAGTGGACATCTGCATTTAAAGTTGAAAAAAAATTATTGTGCTAGCCCTGGCTGTATCATTGGATCACAATTAGAAATGCCTTTGATTAAGTAAAAACATCATTTGGACCTTAATACTCAACAACTCTAGAAAATGATGGCTCCAATTGACCTGGACAGGTGGCCTGGGTGTCTCCTCTGGAGGCTGACTTGTATAGCTGACTTGTATACCTGACCCAAAGGCAAAGCATGGATCTCAGCATCCCTTTTTATTATTTAGAACCTAAGCTGTCACAAAGATGCATTTATCTTTTAAAATATTAAATGAGATATTTTCAGTCTGGTAGCACCCGGGAATCTAAAGCAGGGGGATCTGGAGACTGAAGCCATCCTGGGCTGCACAACATAATCATGTTTTCAAAACCAAAGAAATAAAAATTAGATTCTTTTTTTTTTGTACTCCCAATATTGATGATGAAAATGTCAGAATAATGATATCAAGGTGAGGATCCTGAAATAAAGGATGCTGATGTTGAGAGAACTTACTGATTATCAAGTTTTCTTATTGCAGAGTAGAGGAGATTGAGCCCCAGACAGACAAGGTACCTCTACAGGATGCACAGTGAATCAGTGCCTGAACCAGATGAGAAAGAGGTTCTAATGACTAGCCTCTGCCTTTCCATAAGAACTCCCACCCCTATACATCATAAACTGCATACTTGTAGTGTGACATAGTCAAATTTAATATGAATAACTTTGCCCTCTTTTAAATTATCATGTATTCAGGTACTCGGTGGCCCTGTTCAGCTTGGGACTACCATATCAGCTTATGTAAAACATTTTCATCATCACCAAAAATTCTAGTGGATAACACTAGGCTAAAGCAAAGACCAGCCACAGACAACGTGCCATTCACCTTATCTATGAGGGAGTTTATAGTAATGTAAAGTTTTAATCAACCTTTGTGAAAACAAAGCCTGGGGCTGTTCCTTATCCTACTGAAATCTTTGTATGTACAGACATACATATACATGTTTCTTGCAGGTTAGAGTTTCTGACCAGAGTTGCTAATATGGAACTTGAGGCTTGCAGTCCTTTTTTAAAAGGATAGTACCTGCAGGAGAGAGGGCTGTTTCAGAGGGGAAAATTGAACTGTAATGCAGGTTCAACAGAGGCTTGGCCAGTGCAGCTGGTGCAGCTTGGCCAAGTGCAGCAGGACCCGCCAGAAGCTGGTCCTTATTGGACCAGAAACCAGAGTGGTGCATGTCCAAGCACTGTTTCTGTGGTAGAAGCAGACTGGAAAATACTGGTGAATGTCTACCAATGGAGAATTTCTTAAGTTAGTTGGATTATACCTCTGCAGATGGAGTAATTTTTCAGAAGACTCCAAGATGTTTAGCCCATATTTTGAAGTAAAGAAAAGCAAGCTGCAGAACGCCTTGTGTTATATGATTTTGAAATAGTATAATCTAGGAGGGAGATTTCACCTCTAGGCTTAAGACAAAGGGATGGGGCACTTTGACCCTCTGTCTTGCACCTCGTCTACCATGTTGGGCTTTTGATTAGAAGAGATACCCAAAACAGCGGCACCTGTGTACACATGATGATGTGCATGTGCGAAGGGAGTCCTTTTTTATGATTTTTCAAACACGCTCTTGCACTTTTCCTCAGCATCTCTATAAGCAAGCATGGGAAGCTGACAAGACGAAAGTCCACATCATGCCTGACATTCCCGAGATCGTTTTGGCAAAAGCAAATGCGATTAACATGAGCGATGTAAGTATAATCCCCACTCCCCCCGTTTCCATCTTTCTGTTTAGCCTGTTCCCACCAGTAATAGAAAATTAACCCAGTGATGTCTCTTCATGTCTGGGAAGGAACATTTAAAAACCAATAGACTGTTGTCTTTTGTTAAAGACAAATGAGCATCTTTCCCTCCCTAATCTTTTCTCTGCTCAAATTTGGAACAAGGCTGTCCGAGGAGGCTGGGATAGCAATTACAGCTTTGAAAAACTATTGGAATTCATTTTTCCAGGTGTCCCTTGAGCTAAGAGACCTACCAGAAAGAGAAAGGCCTAGGGCTGAGCTATAAAAATTGTCCTAAAAAGAGTTAAAACAATGGAAAGAAAAGACAGATATTTTGAACAAGGCCTACAGTAAGGAATATGAAACTTTCATAAGAAAATGCGTTTGATATTTAACTTCATTTCCTTCTTGTCCCAGCTCTGCGTGCTGGGTGGGAAGCCTCCAAGCTTGGCAGTCTTTCTCTCTCTCTTTCTTTTTTTTTTTTTTCATTGTTTGAATTCCCCAGAGATTTAGAATTGCTGATGCTTTTTATTTGACTGTGGAATTCACACTACTGTACAAGTAAAAGAAAGTACTGTGAAACCAGAATGCCTTTTTGGCATGTGATGATGGCTCCTTTGTAGTCATTCTTTGTCTCTTATTTGATAAAAATAAACCAGTAAGAGCCTGCTGGACTTACTCCAAAAGACCACCTCACTTCCTTTCTGTAATGATATACTAAAAACACATTTGAGCTTAAACAGTCGCTTTGTCTTTTCTCCCCCATACAATGATGTTTCTTAGACCATTCAACCACTGAGCCACCAACAGCATATCTGCCCGACACACAGTCTTGCTATCAACGACCAGTCTTCTAGAATAAAGCCAGGTTTTCCTGCTGCCCCTTCTTCTCTTTGCAGAAACTCTATAAACTGTCTCTGGAAGAATCTAGAAAGAAAGGCTATGACCTCAGATCGGATGCGATACCTATCAAGGCTGCCAGAGCGTCGAGGGATATTGCAAGCGACGTAAGTGTGAAGGGCAGCCAGCGAGCAGAGCAGTACAGCCGCAGCCACCCAGTGAATGGGATATAAAAGTGAGCTGTGATCCAGTGCCTGTGGACAGTAGACTCGCTGGACCCCACAAATGCTTCTTGACAATGTTTGTGTGTCTCCACTGGCATTTCTGGAAACCACACAGACAAGACACAATGGGATGCTAATCATGGTAGGACCCTCACAGGCTCAGCGTCCCACCTCAGGAAGTCTAGATGAACTCTCTGCTCCTTGGCCCTGAATTCCCAGCAGGCTACTTCACATAGTGTGGCTAGGGTTTTGATCATTGGTGCTGATGGTGGCTGCTCTTAAATTGTGAGAAAACTTGCAACTCATTGTTAAACCATTAGTGGCTTGGCATCAGCTGTGGTAAGTGAACTCACACCCCAGAAACTGATAAACCTTGTGAACTAGGGTTCCACACACCCTGGGACAGCTGGTGCACTGGGACAAGACTCATGTAAAACTAGATCTGGGCCCCAGAAATCTGCTCTCAGAAGGTTTATGGTGTGGAGCAATGAGGAGCACAGTGCACAGTTCTCCTTGCTGGTCTCGCTTCCCCATTCCCTGCTGTACTCTCCCTTCCCCCTTGTCCTGCACCTTCCCTTCCTATAGTGCTCTCCCAGTGCAGAGAGCTCTACGCTTTCCTATAGTATACTGGAGTCCATTGTCTTTCCTGGCTCCTTCCCTGTAACCTTCACACTCAACCCCACGAACAGAAGCAGATTAACAGGATCCTCACTATTTCCCCTCTGTGGAAGCTGGGTGGGAACAGCAATATTTCTCCTTAGTTTTATCAGTTTGGAAAGGTTAAAAAAAAAATCCTCCAAGATACAAAACTGCTCTAAGATTACGCTGTGGGTTCCATACCTGAACTAGTATTTCAGCAGCAAGTGGCTGGCAGGTTTATTTCCCTGGGCGGCAGCTGGCTGCTCATTTTCCCTCTCATTTGCTGTGATCTTTCCTGTAAGAGCACAGTGTGAGCATAAATCACTGTAGTGCAGGATGATGTGAGCCCCAGTCCTCATTCACCCAGCACGTAGTCTCATAGAAAATGGGGTCTGTAATAAGGACTCTGCTGCCAGGTTTCACAGGGAAATGTCAAAATGTGTTTCGTCAACAGTGGAGCTGAATACAAGTACCATATGAAGTACTGGCACTAAAATATTGATAATAGCATGATTTTTTTTTTTTTTTTTTTAGTTAAGAAAATTGTTCTTCACATTATTCACATTTTCTTCACAGTATAAATACAAGCACAGCTATGAAAAGGAGAAAGGGAAAATGGTTGGTTTTCGCAGTCTGGAGGATGATCCCAAGTTAGTCCATTCCATGCAAGTGGCTAAGATGCAGTCTGATCGAGAGTACAAGAAAAACTACGAGAAGACGAAGACCAGCTACCACACTCCTGCCGACATGCTGAGTGTCACGGCTGCCAGGGACGCGCAAGCCAACATCACCAATACCAACTACAAGCGCCTCATTCACAAGTACATCCTCCTCCCAGATGCAATGAACATCGAGCTGACCAGGAATATGAATCACATCCAGAGTGAGGTAAGACGATCTTCCAGCTGAGGGGTGGCCGGGTCCCCAGCATGGATGGGAACATCGCAGTCTTACCTACCATAGTTTTGTGTCTTAATTGAAGACTTAATTGAAGTCGAGTTTGTCTCTTTTCTTTAAGAATGAATATAAGCAAGACTACAGGGAGTGGTACCGAGGGCTTGGATGGAGCCCAGCTGGCTCCCTAGAGGTGGAGAAGGCCAAGAAAGCAACCGAATACGCCAGCGATCAGAAGTACCGGCAGCATCCTAGCAACTTTCAGTTTAAAAAGTTGACTGACTCCATGGACATGGTGCTGGCGAAGCAGAATGCTCATACCATGAATAAGGTAGAGAGAGCGGTGCTCTTCCTTCCTCCCAAGCAAGGAGAGGCCCTTATTTAGGGAGCTGAACTCAGGTCTCGCTTTCTAGGAAGTGGCAAGTGATTACAGAACATTGCCCTGGGACATTTTGATGTCCATCTCTTACAGTGCCTTCCTTTATCTTATCATTGGGTTAGAAATTACTTAGACTTTCAATGCATATATCCTAAGTACGATGATTCCATTCTTAAGATGGAACAGATGCAAAATGTTATTTTTCCAAATTTGACATTAAAGCTAAGTGTGAGAGGATGCAACTGTAACCTTATCAATTAGAAGGCTGAGCAAGATGATGGGCTCAAGGTAACTGATAGCTAGCTAGTTATATATATATATATAAATATATATTATATATTATATATTATATATTATATATTATATATTATATATTATATATTATATATTATATATTATATATTATATATTATATATTATATATTATATATTATATATTATATATTATATATTATATATTATATATTCACACATATATAATATATGTATAGAGTTTTTTTAAAAAGAATATGAATTTGTTCTTTATTTCTCTTCTGAATCTTATCTTTCTTTACTGTTTTCTACTTTAAAGTAAGTACATTCCAATAGGAAGGAAATTCTATTTTCCTTCCTATTTATCATTAACCATCATTATTGAGACTTAAAAGATCTCTTCTCCCACCCTCTAGCATTTATACACTGTTGACTGGAATAAAGATAAAACCAAGATTCATGTGATGCCTGATACACCAGATATTTTGCAAGCCAAGCAGAATCAGACACTTTACAGTCAGGTAAAGAATGCATGCACATGAATGGCATGTTTTGTTTCAAATCTTACTAAGTTAAAAATTGATGTAATAGACCAGGCAGAGGTGGTGCACACCTTTAATCCAAGTACTCAGAAGGCAAAGGCAGGTGGATTTCTTAAATTTGAGGCTAGCCTGGTCTATAGAGTGAGTTCTGGGATGGCCTGGACTAACTACACAGTGAGATTCTGTCTTGAAAAACCAAAACAACAACAACCCCTGATGTAATAGAAAATAACTTCTGCAAATGCTGGGGGGAAAAATGAGTGAATCAAACTCTTCATTCTAGAGGACTTTCAGGATATCATTAGGAGCATGGGCCTCAGCTGTGTGCCCCAAGGAGGCAGGAACTGTTCAGGGAGCTTTAGTGATCGGGCAAAACTTGGTCTTGCAAAACATTAGGCTGTTCTCTATGACAATGTTGACCTGTTCTAAGTTACTCTGAAGCCAGAAGTGCAGGCCTCTGGGCAAATTAACACTTGTCAAACATCAGAGGATTAAGTAAAGGATTAATTAATAGCGCTAACTCCACAGGTTGACTGAAAGCTAAAAACCCATAATTCTTGTGACTAAGTTAGTACTGAAGTTTTGTATATATAAACCCAATCAATATTTAATCTTCTGTCTTTCTACATTTAAATTGTTAGTTCTCTTTTATGACCTTTGGTTAATTGTTTTAAAGCCTCTAGAAATGTGTTCTAAGTTGTAGATGCATGCTTTCTATCTCAGAAGCAATTAACTCTTGACAGGTGAAGACAGGCAGAGCTTAAATTGCAATTTTCATATCAGAGATGGCTGTAACAGCAGTCCTATATAAAGAGCTTAATAATTACTAGTATAATTTTAGGAATTCTTATAGGACCATCATTAGGAATTTAAAAATCTATTTGTCTATATAGCATCACTATAAGACAGTACAAATCTTTGTTAATCCGTAGAAATGTGCCCAATAGGGTGGGCTAATGCCCAGGATTATATAGTATTGATTTTATAAGGACAGAAAAGGCATATCAGCTGCAGGAATCATTTTCTTAGATTTTTGTCCTCGGGCCTTGCCTCTTAAAGGCTCTTTCATTGTTGTCCCACAGTGAGACATCTCTGGAAGATCACGAGTTTTTAGCCTTTGCTAGATGGCTCCTGACACTATGTCTGTTCCATCTGTATATTCATTGTACTTTGGCACAAAGTAGACTTGCCATAAGTAATTTTTAAAACATAAAACTAGGTCAAACAGGCCTGATAGAAGTTTGGCTTTGGCAACTCTGAGTTGTTTGATACTGAACAAACCAGCTACTCTGAAGTCTGATTCTTTCACGTCTAAAATCAGTGACATTGGATTGCCATGAGGAACAAATGACTACGTAAGGTGCCCAGAACACTACCCAGCATATAGAATGTCCTAGATGACTATTTTGCTATGGTGATTTTAACACGCCTCCAACGAATTTGACTAGAACAGCCAGCACATTTATTTCAACTTACAAAAGGCCATTACTACTATTGTCACATAGGTAGTTGAAATTGTGTGATCTGACTGTCTTTTTTAAGTTATCTTAATGTCAATGTTTAAAACAGTGATCCCAGGCTGCTGTTAATTACAGGGAGAAAGGTACCTTATAAGCATGATAGGACCAGATGGTTGCTAAATAGTGGAGTCTTTGTTCAAATACATCATCACCCCAAAATGAAAGAAAAAAAAAACAAAGCTAGATCACATGATGCAATGCCAGCGATGAGTCTACTCCTATCAAGCCACCTGCTTGGTTTTGTATGTGTTCAGAGTCAGGGTAGATGGTTCTTGGGTTCTGTATCCACTCTCTAGATATACTTTGGTGCGTCTGCGATTTTAATATAGGATGAATAGTGCTAAAGAGTCTCTTTACTTTTCAGAAATTCTATAGACTTGGTTGGGAAGAGGCTCTGAAGAAAGGCTATGATCTCCCTGTTGATGCAATTTCTGTCCAGCTAGCCAAGACATCAAGGGACATTGCTAGTGACGTAAGTCCTGATATGGGGAGAAGAATGTATTTTCATCTGGGTGAGAGATGTAGTATTGATTACTATTGAAATGTACTTCTGTTTCTTCACCTCTATTATACTTTCTCAGAATTGCCTCCCCCCCCCCCCAAAATCAAAGGGGCAGTTTTCTAAGCAGAGTCCCTCTAAGACCCATTATAATAAGGTGCTGTTCCAGATATTACAAAGAAACTAGATATTGTGGGGTTTTTTATGCTTTGCCTAAAATTAATATTCTTGTTTTCTATTTGTCTCTTTTAGACAAATTCAGCCCAGATAATAAATCAACTTTTCCAAGCAGGTGTTGATAGTTTTTACCATAGTTGACGCATATGTCTGAAAATTATGCATCATCACTTTAACTTAGCCCTTCCTTGCACTTGCATAATTATAAAGTTAGCTCTAGGCATTAAAAATTCAGAAAGGTTCCCTTTACATTTTCTTGGTTATGCAGCAATCTGGCTCATAGAAAAAAATGCCATTTTTTTCTCCAAAGGGCAGATTCCATATATGTGTGGAAAAGATGAAACTTTTGGTGACATCCTACATATGGTCCCCATATTCACTGTTTTTTTTATAAATTATATTTCATTTGCATATAAATAAATATTTCAATTTGCTAATCCAAAAAAAAATAACTAGAAGAAATTCAGATGATCTTGGGTGGCTGAGATAGTTCTGTGGGTCAGTGAGCTTGCTGCAAGTCTGACAATCTGAGTTAAAGCCCACATGTTAGAAAAGGAGAACTGATTCCTACAGGTTGTCTTCTGACCTCCACATGTATACTGTGGCATGTGTAGCTACACATGTACATACACACGAGTCAATAAATAAGTAGAATAAGATTAATTTTTGGGAGCTGTTTTATTGTGACAGTGACTGCTGCCAAACCTAATAGCCTGTGTTTGATCCTAAAGATCCACAAGATAGAAGGAAGAATATGACTCCCTTAAGTTATTCTCTGACTTCCACATGTGCACTGTTAAAAAAGAGCATTCTCTCTCTCTTTTTCTCTCTCTGTCTCTCTCTCTCTCTGTTTCCCTGCATGTATGTATCTCTGTGTTTCTATGTACCATTTTTTTAAATTATAGTTATAAAAACTGCAAAGAATATTGGTTTTAGAGGAATTAATTACCAAAATGTTATAGGGGCACATTACCTCTTAAAACCTTTAAAACAAACGATGATTTACAAACCAGGCATATTGGCCCATGCTTTTATTCCCCACACTCATTAGACAAAGTCAGGCAGATCTCTGTTACAGAGTTTGAGGCCAGCCTGATCTACATAGTTAGTATTAGGACAGCCAAAGCTACATAGTAAGATCCTGTGTTAAAATGAAACAAAAAAGAGAACAATCGCAATTCCATGTATAGGTTGACCTAGAAGAGGAGGAAGAAAGCCTAAAAACAGAATCAGACAAGAAATTCAAAGAATACAAGGGGAAAGTCTGTGTAATTTAACCATGGCACTCCAAAAAATACCAGGAAATAATTTGAACTCTCTGGCTTTCAGATCAAGACCTCATTAAATCAAGCTGAAATAATGCTGAGTACACATGATAAAGCAAACTCATTTTCATTTAGTGGTATATGCTAATAATAAGGTAATAATTGAAAAGGCATCAGCAATTTCCAGGCAACCCAATGGCCAATGTTTCCCTATTCCTCTTCTTGCAAACCCACTTGAAACATTACAGTTAATTTAGCTGCCTGTGAACTTTCCCACCACAGGAGAAACTGTAGTCTCTCTCGGCTTCAAATGGTTCTTATATCTGTAACATTTCATAAAGTTAGAGGTAGGTTTGAAGTATGTTGTTTAATAAATTAAACTAATGGGGTTTAGAGTTGGAAGATAGAGCAGTTGTTCAGTTCAATCTCTTGCCTGATGTTCTGCCTTTCCTCGTGTGTGGTGTGAAGAGAGGATGCTATGGTTAGATCAGTGGATACTCATAAGGACTTCCATGGTCCTGCAGAGCAGGTGCTTTCTGGGTTGGGTTGTGCTCAGCTATTGTCAGACTTCTTTCTACTTGTATGTGGTATTTTATAATTTACTTTAAGTCTATATTCTGGAATATAACAATGTAGCTGTTTTTCTTCTTGACATTTCTTCAAACATTCTTGTTTCCTTGTTCTCCTTTGGTTTTGGATTTAAAACTACAATAACATTCTATTGGCAGTTCATTCTATTTGTGATTGTTTGTTTGTTTGTCTCATCATCTTAAAATAGTGAATCAAATTTTAGTATTTTATTGCTACAGGAGCTCAGGCCAGCTTAAATGGGCTTCTGCTATGTGGTTATCTGTACTCCACACAGAATTCAAGGCTCTACTTTTTAGAAGAAATTTTTACCAGGCTGTCCAAATCAAGGACTGTGTTAGGTAGCTTTAGTATCACTGTGACAAGAACACCTCACAGAGACAAAAGACTAAGATTTCTTTTATTTGATATTTTATTTATTTACATTTCAGATGTTATCCCCTTTCTCCATTCCCTGCCCCATTAACCCCCTATCCCATCCCTCCCCCTCCTTTTTTGCTTTTAAACCATTTAAATTACATGCAAATATTAAGGTCAGTTCTAGGTTGAGGAACTAGCAATACAATAGATGCAAATAGTCAAAGAACAAGCAAGACAATAAACACAAATAGTCAAGGAACAAGCAAGGCAATAAACAAAATTCTGTGAACACTCCCGTGATCACTGTTTCTAAAGGGCTTACCAGGATGACCAAAATATCTGAGCTAATTTCCCTGTCCTAGCCCAAAGTCATTTTCATGTCTGAAGCTTACTTCCTTGTTCTAGCCTAAGATTTAGATTCCTACCTGAAATTACTTTTTTGTTCTAGCCTAATATCAAATACCTGCCTGAAGCCTACTTCCTCATCTTTGGCCAATGTCATATTCCTGCCAAGCAGTCCATTTTCTTGTCTTTGGCCTATGTTAGATTCTTGCCAAGCAACCCCAAAAGCTCTCTGCCTCTCCTTTTTTTTTTTTTTTTTTTTTTTTAATTTTATAATCAAGACTGAACCTATCTTAGGTTGTTCTGCCAAGAATGCCTTCCTTACCCATCATGGAATATGCATTATCAAAAGCAATGCACTTCTGTCTTAAGTTGGTAAGACTCTGTGCAGAATCTTACCTGTCCTTGGCTTGACAGCCTGTTAAATTAATAACTCTGGAGGTTCATTTTCAGTTTCAAGTTATGTACTTTGTCTGCCAACATGTTGATGTTGTTGGAGACAAGCTTTAATACAAGGGGCAGGAATAAAAGTATTCCTAGGACAAAAAGGGCTAGTATGATCAACCTGTATATGTTCCTGAAGTTTGACCAAAAAGGAAATACTGACCTCAAGCCATGGATAATTTTATCAGCATTTACAGTTTCCAAGGCTTGAGCACTTCAGTTTACATCACCACAAGCCAGAAAGATGAAAACTGGGAAGCTGACCCTCAGCTGACTCTCTCCTTTTCACTTTTCATTCAGTCTAGGCCCTAGGTCCATGGGACTCTATGACCCACACAAAGAGTGGGTCTTTTTCCATTTGGAACTACCCTTACAGATATACCCAGAGGCATGCCTTCAATCTTTTAGATGGCTCTATAGCCAATCACATTGACAATGCAGATTAACTACCACAATGGTATAGTCACCTTAAAGTCCAGAATAGTTTAAACATACATGAGGGACTCTAAGGGAACAGAGACTATTGTTGTGCATCCTACTATATGTTTAGTGCCTGACATTAAGTATCTGCCACTGCACTTATGAGCAATGTTGTGGTCACTTAGTAGTAATGTAATTTCCCTAACTAAAGCTAAGGACTGGATTTTACTTTGGCTATCTTAAATCTGTTTTATTTTCACCTACTTGACAAGATGTTGAGCTCTTGTGGAGCTTTGGTTCTAACTAAAATATCAAGATATTCCTATCTGAGCCCATAAGATATAGATTCCAATGTAGACATATGATATAATGATATAATCATGTAAAAATTCTCCAACCTCCATTTTTGCTTGATCTCCAGATCATACATCTTCATAATTTTTCTCTGCCATTCAGCCCCTATTTTTCTCATAAGCATGGAACAAGCATTTTGCTAAATGTTATCCTGAAGTCAGACAACAGTGCCTGGCACATATTTCTGCCTTTACATAGAAGCATTTCCTCACGAGGGTCTCTCTTGATATTTGGCTGCATTATATTGTTTGCATAGAGCCAATTATGCAGAGATTGCTAAAGGATGAAAACTTTACCTCAGAAATCACTTTTCACATCTGTTTTTGGAAGAAAAGTATAGCAACAAAGCAAGTTGAATTTAACTTAGCTTTTGTATATGTTATTAAAAAAGACTCTGTTTCCTGATTTCAGTTTAAATATAAGCAAGGCTACCGGAAACAACTGGGACACCATATTGGATTCCGGAGTGTTCAAGATGACCCAAAGCTTGTGCTATCGATGAATGTAGCCAAAATGCAGAGTGAAAGAGAGTACAAGAAAGACTTTGAGAAGTGGAAAACCAAATACACCAGCCCTGTGGACATGCTGGGTGTGGTGTTGGCCAAGAAATGTCAGGCCTTGGTCAGTGATGTGGACTATAAGAACTACCTACACCAGTGGACGTGTCTGCCTGACCAGAATGACGTCATTCAAGCTAAAAAGGTCTATGAGCTGCAAAGTGAGGTCAGTGTCTATCGAATTTGATTACTTAAAATCATTCCACGTATGAATAGCCATTTGTGTGAGAATAAAACAGAGATTAGAAAGAGGAATTATCATTGACCTCCCTCAAACAACACCTGTCTGTTACTAGCATCTCCTAGTCATGGTGAAGGGGAAGATGAAGTTTTGATGGCTTGTTTTGTCCTTTCCTAGAATATGTATAAGTCTGACCTAGAGTGGCTGAGAGGCATAGGATGGAGCCCCCTGGGTTCTTTGGAAGCAGAAAAGAACAAGCGGGCTTCAGAAATCATCAGTGAGAAGAAATACCGCCAACCTCCAGACAGAAATAAATTTACCAGCATCCCTGACGCCATGGACATAGTTCTGGCTAAAACAAATGCCAAAAACAGGAGTGACGTGAGTATTTCTTTAGAAACAGACAGAGTCGGTCTTAGTGCTTGCTGCCTGGCAGTTAAGAGCATTTGCTTAGCAAATGAATCAAGCAGCAGCACCTCGCCTCATTTAGTATGGCATAATCGTTTAGATTGGTTTGAACTATTTGACTTGTCAACCACTTTACACTAAGTAATTAAATACAGTTTATTTTCAATCTTCATCCAAGTTTCCTTACTTAGCTAAAATATAATAAAAATTGTTGATTTTTTTTCTTTGACACCTAAATACATTAAGAGCATAGGCATTTTTGGTTTTGACAGAGCATGGAAAATATTATAAAGAAACAAGTTTGGGGTATTGTTGTTTTGTTTTTTAAATATTTACTTATCTTATGTTTGTGAGTACACTGTTGCTGTCTTCAGACACACCAGAAGAAGGTATTGGACCCCATTACAGATGGTCGTGAGCCACCACGTGGTTGCTGGGAATTGAACTCAGGACCTCTGGAAGAGCAGTCAGTGCTCTTAACCACTGAGCCATCTCTCCAGCCCTGCTTTGTTTTGTTTTTTAACCACAGAGACACATCTCCCTTAAAGAGTATATTTTCTAAAGATATTTGTCTAGCATATATGAGGTTCAATTATCAGTACTGCAATATATATATACACATATATATACACACATATATGTATATCTAGATGTATATATACATGTGTATATCTAGATGTATGTATATATATATATATATATATATATATATATATATATATATATATCTCAAATTGATTTTAGTGCATTTAATCTGGCTAGATCAAGATCATAATAATTGCATGGTATACATTCTGCCTTTAATGTCCCTGTCCAGCATGGATACCAGTGCTGTGCATAGAATAGGTGCTCAATAAAGTAGTGATTGGGTGATGTAGCTGTGTGGGACATTCTTGTACAGAGAAGTAGCCACTGTTACTACTCAGGCTAAGCTTCAACTTTACAAGAAGCTGAATTAAGTGCAGTGGGACTCTGGACCGTGTAAGGAAGTTTAAATAGGTACAAATGATAACTGTGCAGGTCTTAAAAGGCGCTTTGTACACTGTGCTCCATGTACCCTCCGTTTTCAATACATATATTAATTCTTACCTGATACATGAGGCTGTAATTTACAATGAAGCTGTAGCTCTTCTCTAAGGAAACACAGACAGCAGTATTGTTTTTCAAAAGCTGTAACAGATGCAAGCCTGCCAGTTTCTTTCTGCCTCAGTTTCCAGTTCTCTTTTTGTCTTTGTGATATGCTTTAAATACAAAGGGTGGAAGAACAAGCAAGCACATTTTGGGGTTTGTTTTTGTTTTTTGTCCCCAACCCCACATTGCTTCTTTCTTAGAATTTTAATTAAGGTGTGTGTAGGGGGTGGGGGAACTCTGAATAGAGAAGATAAGCAAGGGAAAGACTAGACCATAAAGCCCATGTCCTAGTTGCAGCGGTGCTGAATAGCAATCCTGTTGGGACTTTGCACACCCAGAGGGAAGCCAGACTAGCTAGGGTGCTTGAGCCTCTTCTTTTGAATATGCTGGTCTAAATAACATTAGCATTCACTGTGCATTCTGTGTGATCAAGATAGCATATAATATTGAGGAAATTTCTCTACTGGGACACTCTTGCACCCTGGAAGAAATTTGACAATATTTTTCCTTTGCTTGTTCTAATTTGAACGTGGTGTGCTACTGGCCTCTAGTGGATAGAAAGCAGGAATGGCTACTAAAAATCCCCCATGACACAAGACTGTCCTACAATCACAAGCCACCCAGAGTGTAACACCAATGACTATGAGACCAAAAAGCACTGCTATTCCTATCAGAAAGATTAGTAAAGAACTTGAGTAAACATATATTAATATTAATGGACCTTGTTTCAGTTTGGTCCTGAAGGCCTAATTAACTTCTCCGAGCCATTTGCATAACAGAGAGCATATTCATACAGAAGAAAAGTACAAAATCTAAGGAATTAATGAATCCTTAAAATATTTATACTGGAAGGCTGGTGAGATGGATCAGTGGATAAAGGCACTTACTACCAAGCCTGAGCACTTGCATGTGATACATGGAGTCCACAATGGTGAACAAGAAGCTGCCCCTGCAAGTTGTCCTCTTGCTCCCACGTACAAGTCATGGCACCAGAGTCCTATACATACACACACACACATATACACATGCATATATATATATATATATATATATATATATATATATATATATATATGTATGTGTGTGTGTGTGTGTGTGTTTGTACATAAACATACACACATACAGAATACATACACATGTATACACACATGCACACATATACACACACATAATACATACACATACAGACATATACACACATATACATAAACATACATAATACATACACATATACACACATACAGAATACATACACACGTATATACACACATGCACACATATACACACACATAATACATACACATGTATACACATACAGACATATACACACATATACATACACTAAATAAATGTTAAGTAACAAAGACTTATTCAGTTTTACTACTAACACCCTTTGTGGTAAAAGAAAAATGTTTCCCCAGTGCAACTGGGGATCGCACATTGCAATTATTCTTACTCTGGATTGTTTCCTCTCTCTCTTCTAAGTCTTGGATGTTTGCGACAAGTGCAGCATCTTTCTCAGCTTGGGTTTTTCAATGTGTCCTCATGATGATACAGATTGTGTCTTTTCACAAAGAAACTGCACATTGTATCCTGCTCAGGCCTCACAACAGGAGAGCCCAGGACATCAAGCTGTCCTGTTGCTGATCATTTGAACTCTTATCGCTTGCCTAAAGTGATATTGCCAGATCTCAGATAAGAAGATTGTGTCTGTTTTCTGCTTATATTGTTGTCTTGTTATCAATTATAAGGTTCAATGTACGTGAACTTAATAATTCCATCTGAAGCCAACTGTTATATTTGATCCTGACAATACCACTGATCAAATTATTGTTTCTCATTTTAGAGACTTTATAGAGAAGCTTGGGACAAGGACAAGACTCAGATCCACATCATGCCTGACACTCCTGACATTGTTCTGGCTAAGGCAAACTTAATCAATACAAGTGATGTGAGTTTACAAGTTCAGTGTGCCCTTTCAGAAAGCTCAGCTGATCACTTCTAAGTCAGTGACGTTGTTTAAAGAATCTTTTGAATTCCAAGTCATTTTAATTAGCAGACAATGAGTGACTCTGATTCCCTATTTGGTGGGACTTTTGTACATCCAATATTGGCACTTCCTATCTCAAGCAGCGTTAGAGCACAGATCTCTATATACTTAAACTTCCTTATTACATATATTATCATAATGAAGTGTTTGCACCACTCTCGATCTTTCTTGTGTTGGAAGAATCAGTTTTTACTGGATCTGTATTACTTACAATGTTTTGTGCTTCACAAATAGATTTTGTGTAAAGTTTTGAACAAGTTAGAAAACAAACAATGCATTGGGGGCAATTTTCATTTTTACCAAATTACTTTGCTGGCAAATGTTAATCCTTCAAACATATGGATATAAAAATTTAAACATTCAAACAGAAATTCTGAACCCTACTAGAGTAGTTTTAATGTTAAAGATATGCGGGGGTAATACTACAAAGACTAAAATATGAACAGAAGTCTAACATCAGTAGGCAATGGACTTCCGGGTAAAAATATGTTTGAATATATTATGAATTATTCGGTTACATCACAATCTGAATGAGCAAATTATAAAACAGAAGTTTTAAAATTAAATAAAGTATTTTTTAATTGTGAAAGACCATCATCCTGCCAGAGGACAGAGTTCCTTTCAGTGGCCCTGTGGGATGAGGTAGAGACTGACTCATGATGCACTAGCTACACAGAAAGGATGGCCACTCACTATTTTTTTCATAAGAGGAATAAGGCTGAAAGGCTTTCTCCATGGCAACCTCTAATGGAACATAACATCATCTGGAAAATACCACCAAAATGATACTTAATTTTTCTGTCAGTTATCTTCTATTTCATTTTCTAAAATACTTGGGAATTTTGTGAAATTGGTAATCAGAGAGCTTTAAAATATAGAGCAGGACCGTTAGCAATTCATAGACATAATATCCAGTTACATTGGAGTTGTCCAGAGTATAGAGACTATTTTTACGAACTCTTGAAGTATGTAGTATGTTGGCTTCATTATTCTGCTTATTTGTCATGCTGTTTATGGAGAATGGTTTTCCCAAGGTGATTGCCTTCATCTCTCAACAGAAACTCTACAAAATGGGTTATGAGGAACTGAAGAAAAAAGGCTATGACCTTCCTGTAGATGCCATTCCAATCAAGGCAGCAAAAGCATCCCGGGAAATTGCCAGTGAAGTAAGATGTTATGCCTTGTAGATAGTGGTTCAATTGCAATGGGTGTTATTTCAAAATGAACAAAAATCATCTAAGGGATCACAAATTAAAACAGGGTGATGATCTGAGACACACAGTGTAGGTTAAAAATAAGACCAAAAGTCAGTTTATTTGTAGCTGAATTTAGCCTTTAATCTTGCCTATCAAAGCAGAAACCTGTAGCTCTATGGGCTTAGCAAGATATTTAGAATTAATAGGTTTTGAAAATTGCTACAAAGGTGGCAACAAAAGCTAACTCTTTAAAGGAGTGAGGTATTCTTTTGTTCCTTTAGTACAAATACAAAGAAGGCTTCCGAAAGCAACTAGGCCACCACATTGGTGCTCGGAACATCAAAGATGATCCCAAGATGATGTGGTCCATGCACGTGGCCAAGATCCAGAGTGACAGGGAGTACAAGAAGGACTTTGAGAAGTGGAAGACCAAGTTCAGCAGCCCAGTGGACATGCTGGGGGTGGTGCTGGCCAAGAAGTGCCAGACCTTGGTCAGCGATGCTGACTACAGGAACTACCTACACCAGTGGACATGTCTACCTGACCAGAATGACGTCATCCACGCTCGACAGGCCTATGATCTCCAGAGTGATGTGAGTTTAAGGTTTTCCTTTGTTCAGTGTAGTAGTCTGTCTCCTTTCCTAAAATAGTGAGTTTATACACTAGTGCCCAAACTCCACCTAGCAATCCAAGCAACGTGAGTCTGCAAAGAAAGAATCTATGGTTCTAGATAGCTGATCTAGGCAATGAAAACTGAGCCATTCTCCACACATCTCTCTCACTTTGCAACACATGCTTCTAATCTGAATATTTCATTAAATTTCTGAAATCATCCAGGAAGTCAAATGTTAAGTATTACAAACATGTCTGTATTGTATAACAACATACACTTCCATCTCTTGGTGGATATATGCTTACATTTCTGATTTGTCCCTTGAATTTCAGAATTTGTACAAGGCTGATCTTCAGTGGCTGAAAGGCATTGGCTGGATACCTTCTGGTTCCCTTGAGGATGAGAAAAACAAACGAGCCACTCAGATCCTGAGTGACCATGTTTACCGTCAGCACCCAGATAAATTCAAGTTTTCCAGCCTTATGGACTCCATGCCAATGGTTTTGGCAAAAAATAATGCTATAACCATGAACCATGTAAGTCTTTTCTATGCACGAGGGAGGTATTAAATGTTTCTGACAGGAGTGGGCAACACTGATCCTGTAGAAAAAAAAAAATCCCATTCAATTCTTCTCAATAACATTAAGGTGTCTTTAAAGGAAATGTTTCTTACTGACAGAGTCATTGAAACCTGAACACATCACACTAACCCAGAGAGCATGCTTTCAGAGTGTTTATTACTGACCTGTCTTCTTGTTGTTCTTAGCACCTCTATACAGAAGCTTGGAATAAAGATAAAACCACTGTCCACATTATGCCAGATACCCCTGAAGTTATATTGGCTAAACAAAACAAAGTAAATTACAGTGAGGTAAGCAATGTATTTGTAATATGTGGTATATTTTTCTTATATTACACTGTGTAAATGAAACTTACAATTATTTATGTCTCTTGCAGAAATTATATAAACTTGGCCTGGAAGAAGCCAAGCGGAAAGGCTATGACATGCGACTTGATGCCATTCCTATCAAGGCAGCCAAGGCCTCCAGAGACATTGCGAGTGACGTAAGTACACTGGGGAGATTAGGTATGTCTGGGAGGTTTTCACCTTAGCTTTGGCTGCAGGATCACATGTCTCTTTTTGATGTACAATGGGCCAAGCTATAATGTTAAAATTGTTGCTAATCATTGATTATGTCAGCAAGTAGCTTAAAGTAATGATACTAAACTTGTGACTTCAAGCTAGCCATCAGCCGTAGCAACAGGCATTATCAGTGTGTCCACTGAATGCTGAACCAAAGAGTGGCATACTTAACTGAAGTTGGTATTGTTTTTTTGTGTTTTTCACATGATATATTTCTTATTCTTACAATCATACTCTTTGTAGGAGCTATTCAAAACTTAATCCATGCCATATGAACTAATGAATCTGAACAAGCAGGATGTGCCACACAAAAGTCACGTCCTTGTCTCAGCCTCCAGTGACTGGCTGAAAATATGTGTTTTCTTTATTAGATTTTACTGGGCTACACATGGCCATTTTGTTTTGTTTTGTTTTGTTTTGTTTTTCAAGACAAGATTTCTCTGTAACAGCCTATGCCTGTCCTGGAACTTGCTTAGTGGACCAGGCTGGCTTTGAACTCTCAGAAATCTGCCTGCCTCTGCCTCTCAAGTGTTGAGATTAAAAGCATGAGCCACCATGCCACATGAGGTCATTTTTAAAGAGGCATACATATGTGCTTTGGTCATCTTCCCATACCCTGATACCATCCCCCTTTTCAATCTTTGCTTTCTCTAAAAGATGGGTTTGCTCACATTGCTGAAATTTTTGTATTCATGTTTTTGTCTTTGAGTAAAAAATACATTGTTATTTTGTTTCCAAAACATAGGAAATGATTATCATATTTAAAAACAAAAGACCAACATAGAAGAGTTTAGTATTAATATATAACCGTATAATGACATGCCTACTGTAATTAACATGCATGTGCATAAAGAATTCTAATGACAGAGAAAAAATGCTTATATAGTAATTACAAAAAGCAGACAAAACCCACTAATTTATTACTCATATTCTGATTATATTTGTTCAAACACATATACCATAAAGAGCTCTGTACAGTAAAATCATATATTTACTTTTCTTTTCTTTTTAGTATTTTGTTTACTTTCTTCATGATATACGTATACTATATATTCAAAGGAAATCATTACATTTAATGAACAAGATAATTCTGTCCTAGTGAATACATTTTTCTAAAGGTCAAAGCAGATGACTATCAGTCTTTTTCTTTTTATAGTTCAAGTACAAGGAAGGCTACCGTAAGCAGCTGGGCCACCACATCGGTGCCCGCGCTATACATGATGACCCCAAGATGATGTGGTCCATGCACGTGGCCAAGATCCAGAGTGACAGGGAGTACAAGAAGGACTTTGAGAAGTGGAAGACCAAGTACAGCAGCCCAGTGGACATGCTGGGGGTGGTGTTAGCCAAGAAGTGCCAGACCTTGGTCAGTGATGTGGACTACAGGAACTACCTACACCAGTGGACGTGTCTGCCTGACCAGAATGACGTCATCCACGCTCGGCAGGCCTATGAGCTCCAGAGCGATGTGAGTACTGATGACCATAAAGGTGGGATCAGTGAATTTATTCTACAGAAGAAGGTTTAAATTGATGGCCCAGTGCTCAAGTATGTGAGGAATAGCATGCAAGCTCTCCTTTTGAATGTTAATTTTTAGCATTCATCCGAAGCAAACCAGTGCTTGAACACGCTACCTACTAAATTATATTTTTAAGAGTCTTCTTACTTGATTTTACAACCGTCAGCTAAAAATGCTTTCCTAACGTGGAGAAAAATATTTATGGACAATTTGTGTGTCAACAGAATATGTACAAGTCTGACCTCCAGTGGTTGAGAGGCATCGGCTGGGTGCCCATTGGCTCTCTGGATGTGGAAAAATGCAAGCGGGCCACTGAAATCTTGAGTGACAAAATCTACCGTCAGCCCCCAGACAAGTTCAAGTTTACCAGTGTGACTGATTCTCTGGAGCAAGTATTGGCCAAGAATAATGCCATCACTATGAATAAGGTAAGAGGTCAGAGTTCAGGGAAGCCACATGGGGTTGCTGAAGCTGAATCCAAGACACAGAAAGGTGGTTGAAAAAAGAGTTTTACACAATAAGACATTTATATCTATCTTTTATCATTTATTTCTCTAATCTGTGATCTACCTAGTATGGTATTCATATTTTACTATTGATTACAGTTATTAGTTCTTGGTTTTGATAAAGTAGCCTATTTTGTGGAAAGATAATCCCTGCACTAAAATTCTTATTCTCGCTCTCCTTTTAACTTGTATGTGTTTTCAGATTATCAGAATATATATTACAAATATATATTCCACTATGAACTAATTAATTGGTGACACGTATATAAAATACCATAACCTTGTCTCCTTTGTTTATACATTTTCTGTGGTCTTGAAACTCCTATTGATTAGACATTGGTGTTTTTCCTGATGAATGTATATCTTCTTTGACAGCGCTTGTACACAGAAGCCTGGGACAAAGACAAGACGCAGATCCACATCATGCCGGATACACCAGAAATCATGTTGGCGAGAATGAATAAAGTCAACTATAGCGAGGTGGGAGTAGATGCCAATTCTTACAAATCTGTGTTGTTCTTCACTTCCACTGATCGTTCCATGGTGATATAATGATGAACGGCAGCTTTGTGAAGAATCTCCTTTTCTTATTTCATGAGAAAAGCCACATTTGCGTTTCTCAATCACTACCATAAGTGCTAAAGTTTAGTTCTTGTTTGGCTGGTGAGCGTGAGATCATGTGTCTTCGTTGTAGAACCCATGTCTTAGGTAGAGAGAGGTCAGCCCCTCTCTGGGAGAGACACCCCACTCAGGATTGTGCTACCTTTGCCTAAGAATTCCCAGCGACAAAGAGCTTATTTCATAAGTCAACCTATTTGTTCTGGAAATTTCCTTTTAAAAAGTGTTTCTCTTGGATTTCTCTCTTGGAATATCCCAAAGTCCTCTGAAACTGGCAGTACCAGTTTGTACACAGAGATACTGATAGCCACAAGTGTCCTGCCCTGCTGGCCTCACCCCAGGCTCTGTTTTTAATCTTAGCATCCCTACTTTCCTAGACATTTCTTCAGCTGGTCAGATGTGACACTGAGCTAAATAAAATACTATGAGTGGGTTATGATCAGGAATGAACACACAAACTGCTGGGTTTCGTCTTTTGGGCCTGTGGCCGGCATTTCTGCACCATGCTGGGACACACTGGCTGCTATGTCAACACTGGTGTACATGATCTTGACTTTCCTTAGACTATGAGACTAGGTTTCCACTAGGCTGAGTGTGTGCATTTGTAATTTATGTCTATCTCAAAGATTGCCATTCATCTCTGTGTAATTTCTTCATGTTAGATTGAGGCTACAGATTTAAGCCCGTAGATATCTTGTGAATCTAAGATTCTGACAGAAGCATGTTATTTTTTTTTCTCTGAGCTTTGTGCCACCAGCAAGCTGAATGCCATTTCTCTGACAGGACAGATCAATAGACTATTAACCTTACACGCAATGTAACTCAGAGACTTCAGACAGAATCACAGGTCTAAAGTCATTTTATTTGGGGAAGGTAGACTGGGGTTGTAGTGATTGTATAACTAGCTCTTAATGGTCACCCAAATTGAAAATATCAAGTCCTCAAGCAATTCTGGAATTTCCGAACCTGTACTGCTGGAAACTTCCAGAGACACCACAGCAGGGCAACGTTGCTGTAAAGCCTGGCAGGAAAGAATCCCTTGCCTGAGTGCCTAGCCCACCCAGGCTCCTTTCTTACCATTCTCTTTACACAAATTCAATTCTTTTCTGTTTTCGTCTTAGTTAAGATGGGAGAACGCAGTGTAAAATTAACTGCCCTTCTCCCTCTAAGATTGTTCTTGATGTCTATAGAAGCAAGCAACGAAGTCTGCCCTGCCCTCACCAGTACTGGAGACTAAATTCAGGACCTCAGATGCTAGCAAGCACCTTACTTGGAGCTAGAGCTCAAGCCCTAAGTGCCATGTTCATTTCTTACCTGCAGATGTTCTGCTCTAGCTCCAAAATCTTTGCAGTCCATCTGAGGTTCCTTGCTGGTCTCTCCTTCCAGCCCTTCATGTGCTCTGACTTCTCCCAACTACCAGCTTAGTCTTTGAAAGCCTACTTTATTATTCAAGGTAGAACCCAAGGGCATCCAGCTGCAGGAACTTCCCTTATTCTTAGATCACAGTAAAACACACACACACACACACACACACACACACACACACACACACACACACACATACCAAACTCCTTCCTGGACCACTGTTGTCTCTGTGGTTGAACTCTGTGGTTAAATTGCCTCTTGTGGTTTGACTTCTCAGCAAGTGGTCCCTTAAGTTTCCAGGCTCTCATCACTTCTCCCAGAAAGTCAAAAGCTGAGAGAGTCCTCATCTTCATCCCTGCTGTGTACACAACATACATAGTCATAGGCACAAAGCCATGCCGAATAGAGTAAATTTCTTTCTTTAAACAACAGTTCATCTACTTGTTTCCACCTTAGGTTTAAGCTTAATTTCTCTGGAAATTTTTTTCCATGCATAGCTGTTTATTAAATTTATTATAAAAGTTTAGAATAATCTGATGTAATAATCTCCATAGGTGTTTTCTTTGTTGCTTAAGAAGAAGACTTGGAACTCAGAAATCACGTTATGATGGACACTATATGAAGAGTTTTATGAATTGTTTAAATCCTCTATTAGTTTTTTAGATATGAACATCAACCTCTAATCAATTGCTTTCTTTTGGGGGGTTGGCCCAAATTTAGAGTCTGTATAAACTTGCCAATGAAGAAGCAAAGAAAAAAGGCTATGACTTACGAAGTGATGCCATCCCGATTGTGGCAGCCAAGGCCTCCAGAGACATCGCCAGTGATGTAAGCTATCAGTTCTCTTCTCAACTGTGAGCAGCATGGTGTGGCATTTTCATTGCAGTAAAGCTTTACAAAGTACTTTCCATAGGCTGAGCGTGGTGGTATATGCTTGTAAGGCATTTAGGAGGCTGAGGCAAGAAATCTGCCTCCAGCTTGAGGCCAGCCTCCACTGTGCAGTGATAGACTAGCCAGAGCTTTATCCAAGGTGTCTCAGTTAGCATTTCTATTGCAATGACAAAACACCATGACCAAAAAGCAAGTTAGGGATGAAAAGGTTTATTCAGCTTATGCTTCCATATCACTGTCAGTCATCAAAAGAAGTCAGGGCAGAAATTCAAACAGAGTAGGAACCTAGAGGCAAGAGCAGATGCAGAGACATGGAGGGGTACTGCCTACTGGCTTGCTCCTCCTGGCTTGCTCAGCCTGCTTTCTTATAGAACTCAAGACCACCAACCCAGAGATGGTCCCACCCACAATGTGCTGGGCCCTCCCTAAGAAAATCTCCTACAGCTAGGGGGCAGTATCTCAACTCAGGTTCCCTCCTCTCAGATAACTCTAGCTTATGTTGAGTTGACCTAAAACTAGCCAGGACACTATGTGTTTTTCAAAATAAATAAATAAATAAAAACAACAACAAAACCTATCTCCTTTGTATGAAAATTTTCAGAAATCTGGCTTTAGAGGGAATGGAAAAGTTGCTATTTGTGTAAAGGATTTGTGTGTTTTTAGTAAAAACCATCACTTTGCAGGAACAGAGCCAGAGAGAAGGCTAGAGCAGAGCTTCAGGCTTGGACAGTTATGTAAGAGTGATCACAGGCTCACAGGAGAATCTGCAGTGAAACTCACAAGCCTACATTCTGTTGAGGATCTGAGTCTAGCTTTATGTGGTGTTTTAATGCATCATATTTAAAGATGCACGTAACATCTGACATTACAACTCACCCTTGTCGGATTATGAAGAGAAAGTATTTACCAGTATGAGATGGAGGCTGCTAGCCCAGGCTTACACCTGACCTGTAGCTCAGTATAGCATCCCCTTTTTCTGCCCCATCCCAGGGTAAGACCATCCTGTTTTCCTGGTGCCTTCCAGACTCTTGAGGAATGGATACCTGCTATAAATATCAAGGGTCACTGTTCACAAATATAGTGACAGACTATTTTTTATACTAGAAATGGCTCACATTATTTTTTTGTGTATCAGCCTCTTCTCTGCCTCAGCAAAAGGATGTGTGCCAACAGTGATAAATAATTGAAATAATAATTTTAAGAACTCTACTAAGAGCTTTCTATGCATTATCTTCAGATTCTCCCCATAGTTGTAGATGCTATCATTATCTCTATTTTATGAATCATTCAAACAGCTTTATTGAAATCAGCCTTAATAAATGGTGAAGTTTAAACTAGACAAACTCATTCCTTCCCATTATGCCATGCCTCTTCCCATCGATTCATCTATACTTTCTAACTCAATTATCTTTAAAATTGGAAGCCTATACTGGAGAGGACTGGCTTAGGTTCCACAGGAAAGTCACTGAACTTGTGAAAAACAAAACAAAACAAAACACTGTTGACCCATGTAAACATAGAACACTAGGGCCTTAAGAGCTCACTTAACCAGATGCTTTGCTATAGCAACTTTAACAATATAGCCAGTCTTTATGATGATAATAGAAATTTGCTAATAACACCGAATGTGTGAGTCTGATGTGGAATATCGCTTTTGTTGCACAAGCTAGCCTCTTTAAGCAACTTTCTGGCTTAATAAACACACAATGTTCCCAACTGCATTCCCTTTCCACCATACTTTCAATGTCTAATGTCCATTCTTTAGGATCTTCCTGTTCAAGTGGCCTCATTCTGACTCCTATGTGTGTGTGCTTCTTGCTTTAGGATGTGTCTTAGTGCCAGACCATAGGTAACTTGACGTAACCTGTGTATGTTGTATGAAATCTAGCTACTTCACCACATCAACAGGCTTTAAGGGTAAAGGCCAGGATGCTGGCTGCAGTTCATCAGAAAAATTCAATTAAGCTATAATGAAAGTAACATGATTCTATACAAAATTTTTACATCAAAGTGTTTAAAATAGATGCCTGATTTGTGGATTTTCACTTCAGTACAAATACAAAGATGGCTACCGTAAGCAGCTGGGCCACCACATCGGAGCCCGCAACATCGAAGATGACCCCAAGATGATGTGGTCCATGCACGTGGCCAAGATCCAGAGTGACAGGGAGTACAAGAAGGACTTTGAGAAGTGGAAGACCAAGTTCAGCAGCCCAGTGGACATGCTGGGGGTGGTGCTGGCCAAGAAGTGCCAGACCTTGGTCAGCGATGCTGACTACAGGAACTACCTACACCAGTGGACATGTCTACCTGACCAGAATGACGTCATCCACGCTCGGCAGGCCTATGAGCTACAGAGTGATGTGAGTATGGTATATGTAAAAGATCCTCCAAGCTATATGAAAAAAGGTCATCCCTTACACACAACCCAGGGGCCTATTCAAGCTAAAATTTATTGGTTGATAAATGACATCCTTATAAGTAAATGCCATTTCCTAACTACATTTGATTCTATAAAGACAAAACTAATTAAACGAAATATGAATCAAGAGTCCTCAAAAGGAAAACATTTTCTTATGTTCTTTAGAAAGTTAAGTAATTTTGAAAAAGCAAATTTTTATTTTAAAAAATGACTCCTAAAGGCTGGCGACATAACTCAGTGGTAGAATGCTTGTCTAGTGTGTGTAAGGCCTGCATCTGATCCCTGGCACCACACACACACACACACACACACACACACAATTACTATAGAATTTGCTATTGGTTTCCCCTGTAGCTCTAGTCACAGGACTGCTAATACTCAATCTGCTCCCAGAGGATGATGAAGCCGCTGCGTTTGCAAGCTGTGGGACAGTTTTGCTGGCATTTGCCCCTTTTGTGTGGGGTGTCAGATGCTAATGACAAAACTGAGCATCTATTGGCAGAGGATGGCTGTCTCCGATCTGGGTGTGGGGAGCACATTTCTAACCCTGGGTGTTTTATAAACATGGGAAGCAATTACAAAGCATTAGAGAGCTTTGGAGAATGAGATAAATCCACCATAATTACACGCCAATGACTGAGCTGTACAGCCACCTGCTCTGTGCTTTGTGGTTTGTGAAGAAGGATAGTTAACAGGGGTTAGCCACGCACAGGGGCAACACTGATAGACTGCTGGCCATTGGTTGCCACGTGCCTCTTCTGAAGTGCTTTCCTCCCACCGTGGCTGGTCTCGGTGCTGCAGGAAGCATTCACTGCAGATCTAGCAGGACTATGCTAGCCAGCCTTGCTCCTTAAACATGATGAGCAGGCCATGCACAGTGGTGCCGGAGGCTTTGTCTGTGAAATCCCCATTTATCTTTCCTACTTGGCTCCTGGAGCTACTGAAATTCTACACGCTAGGTGACTACAGCTTTCGGTACCATTGTTGGAAAGTAGTTTTTGAATACTTACGGGGTATGTAAAAACCTTTAACGGAAAAAAAAAAAAACATGGCTCAAAACAAACTGAGAAACATATTGCAAGATGGATGACTCTACAAACCTATCCTACGCCTCTTACCCTGAAAATGGGATGGGAAAGTGACGGAGACCCTGGCCCAGTAACATGTGCATTTTTTTTTTACCCCAATCTTGGGTGGTATGGTAGCTGTCCACATTCTGGGGACATCAACAGTTCCTTATTATTGTATGTCCTTTGTCATTTTATGTCACTAGTTTTTTATGAAGATAATTTGAAAAATAAGAAAAAGTGTACTGAAGGCAAAAGTCCAGTTCAACCCAACCCCCCAAACCCCTGCACTTTGACTTGTCTAAACCACATTGCTTCGCATTCCTGTTTTCATTAAAATATAGATATTAATAACATCTTTGCATGTTGCCAGTATTCTCAGAAAGAAAAGGTTTTGATAGCTACAGAATGTTTCATGTGGCTAAGGCCATACATGGATTTCCTGGCAGTTTGTTGTGGGCCATGCATGATTCTCTTCACTCTGGGTTAGCATTCTGTCCTGTGTATATTATTTATAAAAGCCATTAACACGGCCCCCCGATGTTAGTGGGGTCATTCCTTTCCTCACAGTTAATATTGTGAATAGAAAAGCATTTCTGGGTCAATTTTGAACACAGTTGTTCTGTTTGTCTGCCTACTACATTAAGCTTGCTTTCTATGAAAACAATAGAATGCCACTTTCTTATTGATGCCCTTTGCATCTTTACCATAAATGGTCTTGGTACCACCCTTTGCCCTCGATGAAGAAGAACCTCTGGCCTCTTTTTCCTCTTCCCAGAATGTGTACAAGTCAGATCTCCAGTGGATGAGAGGCATTGGCTGGGTCCCCATTGGGTCTCTGGATGTGGTCAAGTGTAAGAGAGCCGCAGAGATCCTGAGCGACAACATCTACCGCCAGCCTCCAGACAAGTTCAAGTTCACCAGTGTGACAGACTCTCTGGAGCAGGTGCTGGCCAAGAGCAACGCCCTCAACATGAACAAGGTGAGGCAGCCGCCTCAGATTTCCTAAGCACCTTTCCACTTAAGTGGCTAGCGGACTCAAAGTTCTCCCAAAGGGACAGGGTCATATTTAACTTTTAAATTGTTATAAGCAGTAAGACCCAGACCTCTAGATAGTGCCTAATATCCAAGTCAGGTTTATTTTTTCTAATTGCATAAATAATAATCCTGTTTTAATTTGACTTTTTGGAGTGCCTATCTTAAATGGTTGTCTTTCAACATCTTACCTTATTCTTATAGCGATTATACACAGAGGCCTGGGACAAAGACAAGATTAAAATTCACGTAATGCCTGATACACCGGAGATTACCCTGGCAAGGCAGAACAGAATCAACTACAGCGAGGTAGGGGCTGCCAAAGCAATGTGGAGATTCTCATACAGGGTGGTGGGAGATGGGAACACTTGATAATGTTGCTCTTTCATGTGAATATTGGCCCGTCCCCTTTCATTTCTGGGTCAGATGCTACATTTCATGAGATTCTGCAAGCAAACTGAAAGCACGTTGTTTCTTACATGTTGAAGTCATTCCTAAAGTGAACCAATAGGCCAAGGAATATTTTTTTTTTTTTGGTACTTCTACATGGTCAGGTTGCCAGATAAAACAGTTGCTCATTAATTACACCAATAAATAATATTCATTTGCCTGGAACTCAAGGTCACCTGGTCTTAAGCTATATTAAAGTGCTATACTCCAATTGGCTAAGTCTCATAGTCCTAGCAAGGAGTCTTTGTAAATGCACACCTTTTCCACACATTGGTCTTGAATTACAGTGAAGGAGCAGAAACTATAGTCAAAATATCCCTTTTACACCAGTCAAAGATAGTTTATATATCTAGGTTGGGTATTGGGTTACACTTCTGATTGAGTATTACCAAACTTATAAAGCCTTTGATTAACATTTTTAAAAAATGTATAAAAGCAAAAAGGAAAAGGGGGCATGGGATAGGGGTTTTCTAGGGAGGGGAAATGTGGAAAGGGGATGGCATCTGAAATGTAAATAAAATTTAAAAAAATAAATAAAAAAGAAAAAAGAGAAAAGTTATAACTGACAAATTAAGCCCTATAATATTCAAATTTATGTAAAATGTATATATTTTAATATATAAATTAACATATATTTGATAAGCATGTTTTATAATTTTTATTTAAGACAGAGATAAACCTAAGTGCACACTTTTTCAGGCTTTAGAAATAACATAAAACAAATCAAGACAGTTTCCTTAATCTGAATTATTTATACTAGTATTCATCTATCGGGACTCGGTGGGAGAAGTGAAAATTCCTCTACATATCTCAGGAAGAAAATCTATTGTGTTTTTCAAAATGGAGATTTATCAAACACTTAAGAGTATGAAAGTCATTGAAAGTCCTGCTTATTATGAGATTTGATTCTCTGTTTTTCAACACTAGAAGGCCAGTGTGCTATCCATTTCAACACAGATCCAACTTGATGCCCTCTCTTATTCAATTATTTTGTCATATGTAATGGTGACTAGGTGTATAGATCTGCAAAATAGATATTCTGTAGCTACATGAAATATACTATTTTATCATAAGGATTTTTCAATATTGGTCTTGTAATATTTCTTTAATAAAAATATTTAGACTTAAGTATTCTAATATATTCCAAGTAGTTATTATGTAAATAATGAAACTAAGGCAGTGTTAATGAGTCTTGAGATTCCAATTTCACAATGCTGTGAAATAAACAACTGAAGAAAGATAAAAAAATATATATACCTTTTTTTAAAAAAATTGCTAAAATTAAATTAAACACCACAGTATATGTGAGAGAGTTAAACAAGCATGCTTTAACCCACCATCAGGGTCAACATTCTCAGCTCAGGTATAGGCTGTGCCAGAGTAGGCAGTCTGTCCCTACTTGGCTTCAAAGACGCTGCCCTTCTGAGAGGGCAGAAGACCGGTTACTAAAAGAGAGATGGGTTGCACATGTACTCCAGATCCATTCCCAGCAGGAAAACAAATCACTGTACCATCCGGGGCAGAGGGAAAAGCAAGGCATAGAAAGGTCAGAGGTAAAGGAACTGACGTTCTTTTGCCGAAGGACACTCCATGAACGATGCCGATGGCTGGTTTATTCACAGAAAGTGCAATTTTATTAGACATGTCTTACTAATATAGCCAAAATCTAATCTTAAAGTTGTAATTACAGTCTACTATGCTCGAAGTTCTGTCTTAATTTTTATTCTTTTTTAAACACTGTTAAAGATATTACCGGTTGTAATAAAAGTTAAATAGTGTAGAAATTAGTAAAGGCATATGCCATATACGTGAAAGGAATAACACTGAACATACTGCTTCCCGTTTTTATTTTTACTTAGCAGCATGTATGGATTATATTTTATCAATCTATTACTAAATTACATGAATCTATATTGATAGTTTTTAATCATTAATCTGCAAGTGCTATATAAACTTAGAATGAAATACCTTATAAATTATATCAATTTTAAAACCCATTACTATGTTTCATCTATTTACCTGTCTCTACCTCCCAAGTGCTGAGATTAAAGGCATACACCACCACACACACAGCTAAATACTTTTTGAAGAATAGACTAGACTTCATCAGCTTTTCCCTGTCACCAGACCTTAGACTGTATCCAATTCTAGCCTTTAAAAATCATGTGGTGGAAGTCACTTGATACATACTTTTCATACCGTTGCCATTGGCTCTTTTCTCTTTCCATAGAGTTTGTATAAACTGGCCAATGAAGAAGCAAAGAAGAAAGGCTATGACCTGCGTGTTGATGCCATCCCCATCGTGGCGGCCAAGGCCTCCAGAGATATTGCCAGTGATGTGAGTAGTGACTGATGGATATTATGTGGATGGATGGGTTGGGGAAGCAGGATCAGTAACACAGTGGCAAGGTACATTCAGGTGCCAGTTATTACAAATCATAACTTTTTTTTAAAAACAACTTTTATTTAAAAAAAAAAAAAAAAACAACTCATTTTTATTTCCAAAAGGTTAATATCCAGGTACCACTAGTTTAGGATTAAATTATAATCCACAATATTTTACATTTGTAATTATGGAAACTTCTTTATATTTGATCATGTAGCCTTCATAAGCATAAAAATCTTAGAAGATAACTGTATTCACTTTCCAACAGATAAAGGCCTGGTAGGGGATAGGAAACTCTACCTTTCCCCAAACTTGCTCTGTAGTATTGTTAACTCTCCCTTTGGAAATTATCTGAAAGGCATTTCTCAAATTATTTAATGCAAATAGGAGGACAAAGATGAACAAAATAAATAATGATGAGCTTAAATTCTCCTATCTCTGAAAAAGGAAAAGGTAGAATGTAGGCTACATTAATTTTTTGACATTACAATTTCAGTGACACTTTTGCCAGAGAACACCAGGGTAGCTGAGCTGCTCCCCTACCAAGAAAACACTAACCTGCCCATGTAATTTTCCCATTTGTGGAAGCCTCACCTGAGCCACATTTGGCCCAGGACATGCAACTTGGAGACCCATTTTAAGAGACTCAGTGAAAGTCATCAGAGCCAGACTAGGGATGGCAATGAGGGAGGTTGTAGAAGAAGAAATAGAATCTACCAAGTAAAAAACAGTATTATTGAAATCACAAGTAAGATTTATTGTTTGTGGTTTTACTGCCTAAAAATGAAGACAAAGTAGTATACAGTTCTGATTCATGTTTTTGAAAAATATTACTGCCTTTATGTCCAGAGACTTGGCATATACAAGGTATAGGATAATTTAGCTTGGCCTGAATTCCCACTAGAGTGTTGCTGTGCATTTAAGCCACAGTATAGAATAGAGAAAGGAAAATATCCAGATAATTATTTCTCAGCAAGAAATGGCAATTTAAAAATAACAAGATTTTAAAGTAATGAAACTCTTAACCCATTCCATTCATTGACTTAAAAAAAATGACCATTTTTATTTCAGTACAAATACAAAGATGGCTACCGTAAGCAGCTGGGCCACCACATCGGAGCCCGCAACATCGAAGATGACCCCAAGATGATGTGGTCCATGCACGTGGCCAAGATCCAGAGTGACAGGGAGTACAAGAAGGACTTTGAGAAGTGGAAGACCAAGTTCAGCAGCCCAGTGGACATGCTGGGGGTGGTGCTGGCCAAGAAGTGCCAGACCTTGGTCAGTGATGTGGACTACAGGAACTACCTACACCAGTGGACGTGTCTGCCTGACCAGAATGACGTCATCCACGCTCGGCAGGCCTATGAGCTCCAGAGCGATGTGAGTGCTGAGATCTATGGGAGCCATGCTGATGGTGGTCATTCATAATAACATTTATGTTTCAGATTAGGTGGAGCCCTCAGAGAGCTGGCGTATCTTATTTCTACCCCTCATATTTATTTTAAAGGAGAGCATTCGTCCACATGATGGAATTTTGTGGAATTCTACTTTCATATGTTAAAGACATAGACAAAGCTTAGTTTCTCAATCTTTCCAGTCCTTATTCTTCATTCCGAGATCAAGTGTTGCAACATGTTCAGTAGCACTTGCTTTTGTGTTGGATCTCACTAGATTGTAGAGCATTGATAAATTTTCAGTGGATGAGGGGAGATGACTGGGTTCCCATTGGGTCTCTGGATGTGATCAAGCGTAAGATTAACACAGATTCTTAGTGATAAGATCTACCTTTTTCCTCTTCCCAGAATGTGTACAAGTCAGATCTCCAGTGGATGAGAGGCATTGGCTGGGTCCCCATCGGGTCTCTGGATGTGGTCAAGTGCAAGAGAGCCGCAGAGATCCTGAGCGACAACATCTACCGCCAGCCTCCAGACAAGTTCAAGTTCACCAGTGTGACGGACTCTCTGGAGCAGGTGCTGGCCAAGAGCAACGCCCTCAACATGAACAAGGTGAGGACCCAGTCTAGGGAGAAATAAAGCAGGGTCGTGGGTCATTTAGAACGAATAGCTATGGTCTAGAAGTTAGTCCTTTTTACTTTATCCAGTTAAATTCTTATCCGTAGTACAATGATTTAGTCAAGTTCTGTGTATGCTTATATGAGAATTTTGAATACAAACTGGAGGATTTCTGCCTCAGGGTATGTTTATGAAACATACGGGTAGCATTATTAATAGGATTGCTTTGGGCTGGAAAAATAGTTTAGTAGTTAAGAGTAACTACTGCTCTTGCTGAGGAACCAAGTCAGTGCCCAGAACCCACGTCGGGCAGCTAACAACCACCTATAAGAACAGCTTCAAGCGATCTGATGTCTCTGGCCTCCATGGGCCTTCACACTCATGTGCGCATGCCCCCACACACACCTGCATGCGTGCACATGATCAAGAGTTTAAACACATATTAAAATCAAATGTCTATTTGGGCTTCAACAAGTTTTAAGTCTATAAGAGTAGCATATTGAGTAATATATTGTTTGGTATTAAATCTTCTTTAAACTCATGAAAAGAGTTTTAATATAGCCATAGTAAACATGAGAATATGTAACTATGCTGGGGAAATACTTATTTTAGCAATTTTAATTGGGTTTTGAGTGACTTGGTAGTGTGTGTGTGTGTGTATATATTATGTTCATATATTATATGTTATGTTTATATTATGTTTATATATTATATATTGTGTTTAGTATAAACACACTAAAAATTTTTAAAATCCTATAAAAATCAAAGGGATTGAAAAGGGTGTAAACAAAATACACTCTTTTGTGTTTTGTTTGTACAGTAGGCAAGCAGGCTGGGTTTGATGACTTCTTCATTGAAACTCATTTAAAACAATGGTCTTTTTTTTCTGATTTTTTTTTTCTGTTTTGTCTTTCACAGCGCTTGTACACAGAAGCCTGGGACAAAGACAAGACCCAGATCCACATCATGCCAGATACACCTGAAATCATGTTGGCGAGACAAAATAAAATAAACTACAGTGAGGTAAGGCCAACCATATTTCCTTCGTCTGGCCACATTGATTTTTGCTGTAGGAACATGGGACTTGTTTGCATCACAGTCATGGTGTGGTGCACTGTTCTTAGTCTGGTTTTTATACTCATCTTACTGTAGAAAAACAAATACAAAAACATCAGCCTTTACAGTCAATACATAATAAGGCAGGCATAGTGAACTGAGTTTAGATCCCAAGAAACCACATAAAGCCAGATATGGTAGTATCTTCATTCCAGAACTAATAAAAGATGGGGGGTGGATACAGGGAAATTTCTGAAAATTCCCTGGCCAGCTAGCCAGGCATACACACAAGATCCCATCTCAAAGAGGATAGAAAGTGAAGACTGACTACTCAAATGCACTATGGCATGTGCGTGCCTGGATACACACACACACACACACACACACACACACACACACACGAGGGAGATGGGGGCGAGAGATGCATTTGTATGCGTGCGCACACACACACACACACACACACACAAAGATCCAAACAGATTGTGTTCTCCATCAAATTAAAACTCCTTTTTGAAATGCAGTCTGCATGTTTGTTCTCTTTGGTTACCTCATCCATGAAATCTCTATCTTGAAACTTTTCTGTGGTGACAGAATGAGGTAAAATTGATGGCACAGGCAGGGTGGGAACTTGCATCAAATATCTGATTAGTAAGTTTTAATTTCTTTCTTTTACCCTCAAGTCACCGTGAAGATTAAATGTATTTAATATGTTTGAAATAACAAAGTTTATTAAGAAGATCCAAATGAGAGTTTTTTAATCATCCTTTTCAAAATCACCCGAGGACAATGATACAAATTTCCCTTGTCATTGAAGGTTCTTAGATACATTAAAATCGAGGAGAAAAACAATTATCTTTGCAGTACTGAATTAATACTGCATAGATAGTACCTTCCTTGCTTTCTCTTATCAAAGTGAAGAATCTATCTGATTGATTCATGCATACTAGTTTGTTACATTTTTTTTACATTTTTCTTTTTCTTTCAATTTACTACAGTTTTCATTTTTTTAAGGGACATTTTTTTTTAACAGTGAAATTTTAAGCTTTCACCCTCAGGACTTGATCAAGTTTATTATTTTGTCTGTATTAATCACCTCTAACCGTAATTAAGAGAGTCCTAAAGAAAGGACACGCTTCTTACATCATCTAGCAAAGACACGTCAATGACACAGTGGGTATTTTTCTTTCTAAAACATCACAGAACAGACTCAAAAACAGACTTACCATAAATACCTGACTGGCCCCAGCTCAGCCACATTTAGGTGGGCTTCCCTGCTGGACCTGGATTCACCAATCCTAAGGCACGTGGAGATGATTTCTGTCCTGGGTTTTGATGAGGCTCCTGCTTATGTGAGGAGAAATGAAGTAGATTTTCCCTTTAGAATAGTAACACTATATTGGGATAGTTTTTAATTCTGAAATTTCCAATTGGATTTACTGTCTTTAAAAATGTCAAGCTGTACCCAGCGGGGGTGGTTCACTCCTTTAATCCCAGATCCCTCCCAATTTGAGAGGCAGAGGTCAATCTTAAATCCCAGCACTAGGAAGGCTGAGGCAGGCAGATCTCTGAGTTTGAGGCCAGTCTGGTCCACAGGGTGAGTCCCAGAACGGCCAGAGCCACACAGAGAAAAAGCCTTGTCTCAAAACAAAAACAAAAACAAAAAAAAACCAAACAAAAACAAAAAAAAACAACAAACATAAAAATAAAGAAATAATGTCAAGATTATTTCTCCAACCGCTGTTTATGAAGATGGGGTTTCAGAATGGCCCGCTTGAATGACTGTGAAAGCTGCCAGGGTCTTCCATCCCACTCACTGTTCACCCCATGAGTGAACACACAACAAGCACATTATCACCGTTTGTTCCCGTATCCTCATGTATCTATTCTGGTTCCCATGCATGTGTAACTTCCCAAAACAAGATTTGAAATTCAGCCTTGGAGATAATAAAAACTGCTCTCTGCCTTTGAAATGTTGGAAAAACTAAGGAAATCTGACTTGAGGTGATGAGACAGATCCAGAACATCTTCCCGGTGCTACCATGAGAGCATACTTGAGCATTTATTCCGGAATGGACAACTTAATAGATGGAGTGTATGATTTTCCAGTTATAAAAGAAATATTCTGAGGCTGCAGAGATGACTGAGTTGTTAAGGGTGCTTCCTGTTCTTGTAGAGGACCCAGTCCCAGCACCCACAGACTAGCTTACAGCAGCCTATAATACCAGGGGATCCGATGCCCTCTTCTGCCCTCCTCTAGCATACACACACACACACACACACACACACACACAAGAGAAAGACAAGCATGGCAAAAGCTGGGTGTTCACTGATGCTGATCTTGTCATGAAACTTTCCTACAGGTTTTCAAAAGAGGCAAATGCCATTCTAAAGTATCAAAACATCCGCTAAAATCTTTGCCCAAGTACGATTGCACAGTGACCTTATTTTTTTTTTAAAGTAAAAGGCGTATGTGTATCTCTAGCATGGCACTGTCTATCAGGGCCATATTGAAACAAAAATCTGAAGACAGACTGTTTAAATCTTCATCATTTAATACGCATTGCTGTATTATTCAATAATTCTAACATGAACTGCTGGGTCCACTGTCTACATGGGATTTAGCTTAGAATAGAGATGTCAGCTTGCAGCTGGGGGAAGAGTCTGTTGTTTTTACTGTGAAAACAGGAATATTTACTAAAATAAATTTAAATCAGAATCATTTTCATTCAAAGCACAGTTAGCTTCTTTAGGAAACACATCTCATTAAGAGATCTAGTAACTTACTACTTTTTTTATAATTAAAATTTGTTTGCAAAAGTAAATATTTTGCCAGGCATGATACATGTACCTAATTCAACTTATCTCAGCACTGAGAAACATGAGGTTGGAGGATTTAAGTTCCAGGCCAGCCTGGGCTACATGCTGAGACACTGTCATGAAATCAGAGGGTTGGTTTTGATTTACTGATGACCAGTATGAGCCATGAATGTAAGAGTCTACATTATTTCAAAAGGTACAAAATTGGTCAAAATTTTTGTGAACAAGGAAAGTTTTTAAGTCTTTTGTCATAGAAACAACTGTAATGATAGTTCCTCAATTTTAAAGAAATAGAAATGGTTTGACTCATAAGTTTTTGGTATCTGCTGTCCCTGTATCTGCTACAAGCTTCTAGCAGTTGAGACCAATTGCTAATGCCCAATTAAATATTAACAGAGAGATATCATTCACCTAGTCTTATTGTAGCATGGTTGTTATGAACACATACTTACAGTGTTTTGCTATATATTATACAATGATTATACATTGAACAATTATATAACAATGCTGGCAGTCAGGTAAAATTGTTCCTATTTCAAATCTGGAGTTATGTAATATTTCTTGGCTGTTTTACGAACGGAGTAAGTGCTGACTGCCTTAAACACCACTGAGAACTGCTGACCTCGTGTCTAAAATCTATCAGGATTTATGCAAGATGTGATGTTACAATTTACCAAATGCAAAATTTCCATTTACCATAACAGCTTGGAAAATTCATTTTTGTTTTGTTGTTTTGTTTTGGTTAAGACAGCACAGTTCTATAGCCAAGGGCTTTCTTCTTTTGACACACATACACCCACCAATGTGGGGTTTTCAAGTGAATGTGAGTTCTCCATCTAAACATGTCTTCCTTCTTTCCCCAGAGCCTGTATCGCCAGGCCATGGAAGAAGCTAAGAAGGAAGGCTATGACTTGAGAAGTGATGCCATTCCCATCGTGGCTGCCAAGGCTTCCCGGGACATTGCTAGTGATGTAAGAGCTGACTCTGTAACCAATCAGGCCAGCCACTGGCTTAGGGAATCATATCTCTGTAATACTATAGGACTTCTCCTTTGAAGTCCTTACCACCCCTCGTGCAGTAGAGATGGGACAGCGGGTAACTCACTCATGATCCCAGGCTGATGGTCTGTTTGCACTGTGTACCTTTGATCTTGCTTCTTCATCTTTGTTAAATAGAGTAGATGCCTCTCAGTCAGATAGACTGGTGTTGAGCTGCTCTTGGATCCCAGGATACACTCAAGGCAATAAAGCCAGAAATGAAACAGGCTTATCTGAGTTTGCCCACACAGGAAAGAGAGTGGAGGAGAGCCAAAGGCTAAAGGTCCCTTTGTTCTGTGGGTTAAAAAAATCATTATTTCTGCACTCTAAAAGTAAAAATAACAGATTCCTAGACATGTTTATAAAGTTACCCAAAAGGTAGGCTTTTAAAGCATTTTCGTTATGGTCCGAAAAGGTGAAACTGATCACAGTAACTGTGGTGTATGGTTCAGTAGAACTCAACATTTCCCCACTGGTGGGCAAAATGTCTCTGTAATTTTCTCCTTTTATGAAACCAAAATAACACACTTACTGAGTAACAGAAATTGTCCATTTCAAAACTATGTCTCTTGGGTTCCATTACATTCCCGCAGGCTCTCTGTAGTTTGAGTAACATATGTGCTATATTTCTCTACCTTTCCAAGGAAGAGAAACCTGGGAGCCATGTAGGCTCCTGTGCAGGGGTGAGCTCTAGCAGGCTGGCAGGTAGGACCTCTCAGACACTGGATTGGCTTGGAGCTAGGGTTAGGCAGCTTACTTTGGGGATTGCTTTTGCTCAATTATTCCCAGCATATGATTCTCTGAGCTTGTAGAAGGAACAGTGGGGTTCTTCTTACCCCAAGACATGGTATCACAGTATCTGGATAGAAGAAACTCCTTGCCCTGTGATTTCACAGAGGGCATCCTCTCGGGAGTGACAGGCAGTGGTCCTCTCCATCTCCTCCATCTTCCTTATGCTCTGGGCTGTGTCTTTTTTCAGTACAAATACAAAGAAGCCTATAGGAAGCAGTTGGGTCACCACATTGGCGCCAGAGCGATACATGATGATCCCAAGATGATGTGGTCCCTCCACATTGCCAAAGTACAGAGTGACCGTGAATATAAGAAAGAATTCGAGAAATACAAGACAAGATACAGCAGCCCGGTGGACATGCTTGGTATTGTTTTGGCCAAGAAATGTCAAACCTTGGTCAGTGATGTGGACTACAAACACCTCCTGCATGAATGGACCTGCCTGCCAGACCAGAATGATGTCATACACGCCCGGAAAGCATATGACCTCCAGAGTGATGTGAGTATTCCAGTGATATGTGATATGTGAGCATATCAGAGACAAATTTGTGAAATCAGAGATTCTGATTAGTGTCAAGGGCCTGGAATCTATATGCCCCTAGAAATATTCAATGGATATCTGAAAGGAGTTTCTTAGTGGAAACCCCTCCAAAAGTTATGTGTGAAACAGGAAATACGTACTATCAACACTGTACAGAAGTGAGCCCCCTAGTGATTCAAGCCTCTTTTGTCTAGTTAGCTAAAGCTTAGCCCTCAAAATAACATTGCTGATCCGGCCATGGTGGCTCACACCTATAATCCCAGAACCTTGGAATTGGAGACAGGAAGGTCAGGCATTCAAGGGTAACCTTACTTGCATAGTAAGTTTTTAAGTCCAGCCTGAGCTACCAGACTCTGTCTAGGATGGAGGATGGAGGGAGGGAAGGAAGGAAGAAAGGAAGAAAAGAAAAAAGAAAAAGAGAAAAGGAAGTATCACTGGTGAGTTTTTTGCCCAGCAAAATAGAAGTGAAAAGAGAGGTAGAACCCATGTTGACAGAGGGCAACAGAGGTGGGAATAAAAGTGCATTGTTTTATGTAACTTTAATAACTTTTATTCTTGAATTTTATAGAAAACTATGAAAACATACTTGCTCTTTCAAGAACCATATATTAATAGTTATACTAATAGTTAGCTTTTCTTCTCAGGAGTAAATTAGATAAATCTCTGATATCTTAACATCAGTACATTTTCTTTACTCACTTGACAGTTTGTGGTTTTTAGAGACAGAAATTAAGGCTTTTATGACCACCATTGCTTGTGCCGTTGGTCTGCTCACATGGTTTTAATTGAAATAATTAGAAAACATTTTCCAGGACTTAAAGAGCACTGGTTCTCTATGAAAGATCTTGGAAAATTCTTAAGGACAGGATATTATCCTTTAAAAAAAAAATCTCAAGAAAAAAACTCTTCAGAAGGCTCAGCAGAGTATTAGTCAGGGACTTCATGTCTGAGTATGCTGACAGCTTTTTCTGTATCTGCCAGCAAGGAATTATAGTCCTTTTTTCATTAATTAATTTTAAAGGTTTTTGTGTGTGTGTGTGTGTGTGTGTGTATATATATATATATATATATGCATATATATGTATGTACATGTATACTTATATGTATACGCATACGTATATGTATATACACATATATATACATATATGTGTGTGGGTATATATGTGTGTGTGTATATATATATATACATATATATATGTATATATATATGTATATATATATATACATATTATATATATCATATTTTTACCTGTACTTGTCTACCTTTTGTATTCCTGTTTCTTGAGTATGATACATTTTGGAATGACTCAATAGGAGAGTTAATATATCTTTCTTACCTGTTGCTCTTCAGAATCTGTACAAGGCAGACCTTGAATGGATGAAAGGCATTGGCTGGGTTCCCATTGGTTCTTTGGAAGTTGTCAAAGCCAAGAGGGCCACAGAGATACTGAGTGACAACATCTACCGCCAGCGTCCAGACACACTGAAATTCACCAGTATAACCGACTCGCTGGAGCAGGTGCTGGCGAAGAATAATGCGATCAACATGAACAAGGTGGGTCTTCGTGTTCGCCGTGAAGCATCAGGAGTCACCGCAGGGCAGGGCAGACTCTGACATGCTGTTATGCCTCGAAGATTATTTTAAGGTTTTTAAAATGATTTTAATTAGTATATTAAATGTGTTTTGGTAGCCCCCCACCTCTCCCACCTCTTTGCCCCACGGCCCTTCTTGTGTTATTCCCCCAGTCTCTCTTCTGCTTTTGTGTGATGTGTTTTCCTTTTTCCTCCTGTCACTTCCTAACACTTTTCAGCCTTTCTTGGCCTTCTTTCTAGTTTTTGAAGGCTTTTCCTACATTTACACTCATTGATATTCTCTATTACACTTTATTTTTTTATTCATTTGCTTACTTATGCTGTATGTGTTTGTACATGCATACATAGCATGTGGAGGTCATATGACAACCTGTGGGAGTCAATTATCTCCTTTTACCTTGTGAGTTCCTGGAATCAAACTCAGGTGGTCAGGCTTGGCAGCAATCGCCCTAGTCCACTGAACCATCCTGTCAGTTCTCTCTGTGTGTCTCTCTCTCTGTCTCTCTGTGTCTCTCTGTCTCTCTCTCTCCCTCCCTCCCTTTCTCTCCCTCCCTCTCTCTCTCACACACACTCACACATACACAGTATACACTAGAGTCTACATATAAAACAAGTAGTTTTAAAATAATTCCTTCTGAGTTTAGAATACCTTTCTTACTATAAATCTTTTTGACTGAAATATTGTGTTACTTGGTGATACTTCAAAATATTAAACTCCTCTTTAAAATACTATGAAAAGGAGAAGTAAAGTAAAGGAGAGAACTGTTTTAGGGGAGGCCAACACATACACACTTTCATTTTCAAAGAATTATTTGAAACATTACTCAAATATATATATTATATATAAAGTCTAGCATGATGTTCCATGCTTGTAATCTCAGTACTTGAGAGGTAGAGACAGGAGGATCCAGATTTCAAGGTTATATGTAATGAATTTGAAGCAAAACTGAGCTGTAAGAAACCCTGTCTCAAAAAAATAAAAAAAATAAAAAATCGATTTTTTCTCAGACAAAAATTTAAATACCGAAACCCAATTATACTTTGTAAAACTGTTAAATTCTTTAATAGTTGATAATGTGTTTATGAGGTATTTATTTATACATTTTAATAAGGAACATAGAAATGTAGTTTTAATAAATTTAGTTCTACTTTTATATATCAAAGAGATCACAATCTCTTTGGACACCAAAATCATTTTTCTCCTTTTCTTAATAGCGCTTGTACACAGAAGCCTGGGACAATGACAAGAAAACCATCCATGTCATGCCTGACACACCAGAAATCATGCTGGCCAAACTCAACAGATTAAACTACAGTGATGTGAGTGTCCCTAGTTAAATGCTTTGACTAATTTATTACCTACCCTATAATAGACATTGTTGGCAACAGAAACAGTTCATCCTTGACTTAATCTTGGGCTATGTGGTGGGTCCACAGAAAAGGCCAGCCCTTGGTTATCAAGTGGAGTGCTTACAGGGAAATAATCCATCAGGGCCACTCCTCTCAAACCTTCCCTTGGGTCAGCCATGGGTACAAGGTCCCTGTAGTCAGCTGCCACAAGTGTGGTCCTGCATCTGTAGATTTATCCCTGGTTGAAAGATACTCAAGAACACTATACCTGTTCTGAAAGTGTATGGAGTTTTTCTATTGTTAACATTTCTTGAATTATATGTAACAATTTATATAGATTTATATTGTATTATACTTCATAAGTAACCTGGAGATGATTTAAAATGTATAGGATGGGCAGGTAAGGTAAGCCATGTCTGTAAATCCTAGCACTAACACTCAGAAGGAAAGCTGAGGCAGGAGGATCATGGATTTGAGCATGCTCTGGGCTATATAACAAGGTCTGGGACAAGCTGAGCTTTTTCAAGACTTGAAAATGGAGAGCCACACTGAGAGACTGCCTAGGTTCCTATCCCCATGTGTATAAGGGACTTGAATGGCAAAGGCTTCGTGTGGAGCGAGAGCTCTTAGAACAAATCCTTCTTGGGCACTGAGGTAAAACTATATTTTCTGTGAGTTCCTATGTTCTTTCTCTGGTTTCCATTTGGTATTACTGCAGGTGGTTATCTGGTCATCTTTATCTGGACCAGTATTTTAATAATGGCAATGACTCCAAATCTATTATGTTCCTCTATAGTAGTTCACATGTACTGTGTTCCCCCCAAAGGGGAAAAAAACAAATAAACAAAAAATGAATATATTCCATTTGAAAAACAATTTTCTTATTCTTTCTCTTTTCATATCAAGATGGTATTTTTTTTATTTCTGGCAATGATTCCAAATCAATCATATTCTACTACAGTAGTCCACATGCACTGCGTTTTTTCCAAAAGACCAAATATATTCCATTTTTAAGACACTTTCCTTATTCTTTCTCCTTTCATATTAAGATAAGACATTTTTTAATATTTGGAGGTACTACTAAATGCTAGATTTTTATATGTGCTCCTTTGGGAATACATAATTTCTGCAACCTCCAAATGTTGGTGTACCTCCAAACATTCTTTAGATTTTTCCAGTCAGGAAAGCCTCATGTTTTTTGAATCTGTAGGCTGAGAAGCTACCAGAATATTTAGGGGATTCATTTCAGTCACTGAAATGAGGACAGAAAAAAAATTAACAGAAGTCAGCCTCATTTCTTTTGAAGGGAGTGGTGACTAAGGACTCTTTCCACAGAAACTCTACAAACTGTCTCTGGAAGAGGCCAGGAGGCAAGGCTACGACTTGCGCGTGGATGCTATTCCTATCCGAGCAGCCAAGGCATCAAGGGAGATCGCTAGTGATGTAAGTTGCTCGTTTTTAAAGACACATTTCTTTCTTTAAAAGCGTTATCATCTGGAAGCTTTCAGAGTGTTTCTTGTCAGAACTTGCTTGCAAGTCCAAGTTTCATCTCCCTTTGGTGGCTTCCCTCCAACACAAAGTTAAAGGTTGGAAGAGGTGGGTGGGGTGGTGATGGTGAAGGAACTGACCCACGCCCATTATGCGTGCTAGTCAGGTAAAAACCATCACTTTTTAAAACAGGAATTTTTTTTTTAAAAAAAGACTTGCTGTTATGTTTCATCTTGTTTTCTGGTACCGGGGATGGAACCCAGCGTCTTGCTCATACTAGGTGATGACTCTGCCACCAAGCTGTGTCCCAGTCCTTTTATTTCTGAACCTCAGAAATTGAGCAGTAGTTAATCCAGATTGGTACATTTACATTACAGGTAAATGTGGGTGTGGTCTTTTTCCTGTGGCATCCACAGGTGGCATGAAAAAAGTTTTGATGGAGGTCATGGTGGATGGTGGGCATGGTTTAGTCTTTTCATTCTGTGTAACTCTCAGTGAACTTCTCTTGTGAGAAGCCCCTGATGTTATTCAACAGACTATAAAGCAAGTGGGCCTTCTTCTCAGCATTCATTCACCTCTTCTCTCCTTTTCTTGTGCATAATCAATGCCTCTGTGTTTTATGCATCTTTGAAATACAACCTCTTCCCCTGAACCAATCCCAAACCCTAAAATGATTCCCTGTTCATTCATCACTGTGTTCTCAGCTGCTGGGCTGGGGTACCCTCTCTCTGACTCTCATGGTAAAGTGGGCCATGACACATTACTTTTGACCTTTAAAAGTAGATAGATTCCAAGCCCCAAGGCATGACTCTCCTGGCAAAACTTCAGTAATGTTGACAGGCTAATAAGGAGAATAATTCCTTGACATGTAAACTCTACCTAAATGTAATGCATATACTTGACCAAGGAATTCATTCCATGGTCTAATAACAAGAGAGATAGTCTAAACTAATCTTAATGTTAATGGTTTAAAAAAAAAACCTATATCTTTACTTGTTAAGGAATTCAGAATACACTAGATAGTGTAGTTTAGAGAAAGGAAGAAAACAAAATACAAGAAGACCTGCAGTCCAGGCTCTGCCCTGCTACAAACATGGACCATGGCCATCAGGATCCTGTTGTATAAATAAAGTGGGTGATGCTCATCTTTGTGCTTCTTGATATTAGTGGGGGAAATACACAGTAGTATGTGTTCTTTTTGTCAGAGTCATATACCTTTTCTTTCTTCAGTACAAGTACAAGGAAGGCTACCGCAAACAGCTGGGCCACCATATTGGGGCTCGGAACATCAAGGATGACCCCAAGATGATGTGGTCCATACACGTGGCCAAGATCCAGAGTGACAGGGAGTACAAGAAGGACTTTGAGAAGTGGAAGACCAAGTACAGCAGCCCAGTGGACATGCTGGGGGTGGTGCTGGCCAAGAAGTGCCAGATCCTTGTAAGCGACATAGACTACAAGCATCCTCTCCACGAGTGGACATGCCTGCCTGACCAGAATGATGTCATTCAGGCACGGAAGGCCTATGATCTCCAGAGTGATGTGAGTGACTCTATGTTCTAATAGTTTAGTGGGGGAATACTAAATTATCAGTGTTATAGAATCTTTGGGAAGTCTATTAAAACCCATGAACCATTCTCAAGGCAATGTTATAAAAATTGTAAAATAAGCATTGGGCTCAAAGGAAACCAATCATATTGAGAATGTATGAAAATATTAAACCAAATCTGAAGTATGGTAATATGTATAGTTATTTGTTAACATATTAAATAATTACAGCCATATATATTAACAAGCTCTGTGTATAATAACTAATTCTAGAGACATGTGAAGAGCATAATATTTTTTAATGTTTTATTTTATTTTTGTGCATTGATGTTTCTTAGATCAGGAATTCTTAACCTGACATCAGTGAGCTTGGACAGAACTAAATCTAGCATCCGTGTTTTTACTAACATCTAACTGAAAAACAGCATTCGCGCAAGTAAAAGTATACACAAAAAGTATACACTGTATATATGTCTGATTGAGAGGGTTGGATTCCCTGGAACTGGAGTAACAGCCAGTTGTGAGCGACCATGTGGGTGCTGGGAATTGAACCCCAGCCAGGCCTCTGGAAGAGCAGTCAGTGCTCGTAGTTGCTGAATCATTTCTCCAGAGCACTGAGCATAAAATATCTTAAGAAATACGCAACATCTACAATAATACAATAGTGTCTATAACAACCGTTGCTTACTCAGACACATGTACTATTGCTACCACTGTAATCTGTTGTGTATACTTTTATACTTTTACTTGCACGGATGCTATGTTTCAGTTAGATGTTAGTAAAAACACGGATGCTAGGTTTAGTTCTGTCCAAGCTCATGGATGTCAGGTTAAGACTTCCTGATCTAAAGCAAACTGGTTTTCCAAGCAGATTGATTATATGATCCTTTTACTGATTCCCTTTTTTTTATATGAAGCATCAGTAATAATTTCTGAATGAATGCTTAGGAATGCGTTGTGCATATTTTGATCAATTTTCTAGGAAAATGAAAAGTTGTAGTGAGCTAAAACCAAAAGAAACATTTCTGTTGCCAGCAGTAGGCAACCTGTGGCCTCTCAGACACCTCCTTATTAGTTCGTCACTTCTTGTTTTGACTGG